>NC_143429.1:13685334-13987445 GCF_059467195.1 Physcomitrium patens | reverse complement strand
TTGCATCAAGCGCAGATGGTGACCATGCCCTGCTTGTCAAATAAAAACCGCACCTTTCTTGACGAGCAAAGGTTTGAAGCATTTCAAACCATCTTTACATGCTTCTTGAGACCTGTTGCGTCGATAGTTGGACAAAATGCGTCGATGTGTGATCGTTTTTATCAATATTTCAATACTGTAGAGGGACAATGCTTGAACTTCATGAACTATCAGCACATTGTATTGAAAGTTTGATAGTTTAAGAATAATGGGTAGTCTAGCTCTGAAATTTGTTTAAAGATAATTACAAAAAGTATGTTTTACTCTGATGTTCTAAACTTTCTTAAAAGGGTCACATGTCTAATAAATATGACAAAAGGTTATAATCTTTTTTGTTCAAGTGCTCAAACAAATGTTAGATTCGGTGTTTGTGGTTCATTAATTTTTGTTGTTCTCAAAATTGATCAAAGAAGTTTTACAGACTCGCAACAAATTTACTACAATAATATTTTTTTAAATATTGTATTGTAGTCCCAATAAAGAACTTAAATTTCTCACTTTTTAATATTTTAAAACAGATTTTTTTTATTTTTAGTTTTTAAAATTTATTTGTATCAAGTTATCAATAAAATATTCAAATATAAAACCTAATTTATTCTTTAATTCCAACCTTTAAGTTATATTTAATTAGCACTATAGATAAAAATTTTCAAAATTTTATTATTAAGACTTCAAAATTTAAAACTAATATTAGTTCTTTAATTAGTAGATTTTTTTAAAAAAAATTAAATAAAATTTAGAATTTTACAAATACTTGGATAAAATATATATGTAAATTCTACAATACATAGATTTTCTTACTCTAATATGGATAGAAACTACACGATAAATCTATTATTTTTGTATATTAGTTACTATCAAGATAAAAAAAAAAACTTTATTAGTTTAAAAATTTCATTTGAAGATTTTATCAAATTTTATCTAATAAGTTTTAAAAATAAATTACACACTTAATTTTTTTTAGAATTTTATAAATTATATTTGCCACATATTGAAGTCAACTATAAGTTCATACAAATATTATTCCTGAGATAGAAATATAATATCAATAATTATTTAGTTTTTTAAAATATAAACATATATTATACACAATGTATTTTTATGATATATTAATATGTAAAAAATTTATATTAGAATAGGTTAATCCACAAAAAAAAAGATAATTAAAAATATTTATAAATATGAATATACTAAAATTTTATTTAAATAAGTAAAAAAATTATAACAATTTTGGTTATTTTAATAGTAACTATGTTTACTTTAATAAAAATATCAAATTTAAAACATTGAATTATAATTATCTTACTCATTTACATGTAAAATTTTAAATTATACTTTTGATAAAAATTATGAATCAAAATTGTATTTTAAATTTCTATTAGTGATTTTGACATAAAATTTACTTATATTTTGCTAACTCAAAAATTACACATAATTTTTAATCAAGAAAATTTAAAAACTAAATATGTAAATTGGTTTAGATTTTAAACAAAAACTTACATTGTTCAATTTACCACTTTTTAAAACTATGTTCATTTTTAATAGTTCTTTTTACAATTAAATTTAAAATATATGACAATATGTAGAAGAATATGTTAATAATAATAAATATAATTATAAAATTCATAAAATATTTTAAATTTATAGATTTAATTTATATATGAATATTTTAAATATTATATTTGTACATGATCATGTTCTAATTAAAAAAATATTAACTTAGGTATTTACAAAATAAACTTCATCAATTATAGATTAGTTCTTTGAATTTGATATAATTAGATTTTTATTAAATGAAGACTTTAAATGATTCAATAGTTTTTTTTTTTTTTTTTTTTTTTTTTTTTTTTAATTCTTTTTTATTAAATAAAGAATATTTAGTTAAGATTTTTTTATTTCTTACATGAAATTAATAAAAAATAAAGAATTTTATTTCTTTTATTAATTAAAAAATCACAAAAATAAAATAGAAAATTAAAACTTATAATTATTTAAGATTACTTATCAAAAATTTTATTCTTTAAATTTGATATTTATCTTCATTAAATAAAAAAAATTAAAAATAATATTATAAATAAATAAGTGTTAAATTATTATATTTAAATATCATGCTGAATATATTATTTTTAAAATTTATAAATCTTTTATTTATAAAAAATATCAATAGATATTGTAAAAATTATTTAAAAAAAAAATTGCAAATAAAAAACATAGATAGGACAAAGTGTCAAAGACATGAATCTTGAAGAAAAAAAATCCTTAATACACTTTTGTGTCACTCAAAAGAACTAGAAAGTCATTGAAAGATGATATGGTATTAAACTAGAATGACTATTATTAAAGACAAGAAGGCTAGAAAGTCTAGAAACAAGACTAAAGATTAGAAAGGTGTTGACAAGAGTGAAAAGGCTTCAACCTTGCCTCTATATATACTCTTAACTAGGAGTTACGTGGTGATATTTAATAAGACCTCCAAAACATGTTGACTTTACAAGATACGTATCTTAACTTATAAGACAAGTTTTCTATGTGTATGCCACATAGTTAGCTTGTTCTGCAAGCTACGAATATGTGGCTAACTTGTTGACCAAGTTTCTAACCTATCAATCAACTACAAATACATATAAATTCAAAGCAACATTTATGAAGGTTTTCTAAAAAATATTATGAAATATATCTACTTTTACCTACTTCTACTTAATCTTATAGATAAATATTAGAATAAATATGTATGTCCATGATATTGTTTTCCTTTCTAAAGATAAGTTCTATGAAGAGCAGTCTTCATATATTGAGAAAATTTAAGATGTGGCAAATTATATTTGTTACATACTCTAATCTTTGTTTTTTTTGAAGATGATTGATAGGTCTTCTCAGCCATTAATAATGTCTCATACGAGGGCAAAAAGATCACTTTGTTATTTGGTTATTGTTGATGCGTTTATAACTTCTTTCAAATAAAATATTTGGAACACTGTCAGGAGTTCTTTCTACCTCTAATAAAGTTACCAAATATTGAGAGTTTCTTCCAAGGTTGTGATATTAAACATATTATATTTTGCTATCTATTCAAGGCAAGTTATGTTATTTTTGAGGATCTTCATCTCGATTATGTTGTCTTGAAGGTTGTAACAATAGTAATGTCTTGTCTCATAAGTCAGCAAATGAAAGTTCTTGAGTTAAATCTATTAGTTGTTGATTCTCAATCTTCTTAACAATGTAAATATAGAGAAGCTATCGACAATGGTAGAAGGTAGAATGCTATCTTTCTTAGATCTTATTTCTTTTATAATAAAGATTCATTATTCTTTAACTTAATTTTGATGGATGTTGTTTATGAAAAGCCTCAACTCTCTTTGCTGCAATTGCAAGATTTTTTATTGGCTCCCATGTACATTCATTAATACCATAATTCCACCAATAAATAAGACATTTCAATCTATTTTGGCACCGCTTTGAATCTATGACTTCTACTATCTCGAACTCTTGATTATTATCTACTTCTATAGAAGGAAATGACATTTGTCTTCTTCTCAAGATATTCATTGCCTTATATGACTCAAGAAGAGACACGTAAAATACAAGATGTGTAACATGGTATATATAAGATATTTTTGTAGGGATAGATAATTAGAACTAAAGAAGTTTCTAGAATTGGAGTTAATTTAGTGGACTAGGTAGGATCCACCATGAAACATTTTAGAAAGAATTTAGAATGGTTATTTTACTCAGGCCCACCATGGAACCTTCTAGAAAAGGCTTAGAGTGGTTTTCTACATGGGGCCCTCCATAAAACCTTCTAGAAGGAGTTTAAGACGATTATCTAAATGAGATCTACTAGTTAAGAATATTCTAGAAAGTCTAAGGTGGTAGAACAAAATATAAATAAGACTTGCTAGGACCTTTTGGGGCACCTGGTCAAATATGGGTACAAACCTTCTCTCTTAATAAAGTTTGGTTTTGTATCTTCTTATTTAGTTCTATTTTATTCTATTTTTATTAGTTCAATTTTGCTTTGGTCTATTTTGTTTTATTTTGTGATAAGGTTTTATGTTGTTGTAGATTTGAAGAATCTTAAATACTCAAGATAAACTAGTCCTATTTCATTAATATCAAAGTGTGTGTTAGACTATTTATTTTTGGTAGTGTCTTTATAGTCATTCATCTAGTCCAAGATTAGTTATTATAGTGACACTGGATAATGTGTTGACGCTACTATGAGTTACTTTTTAAAAGTCAAATGAGAGATAAGAAGGCATTACAATAGTGGAATTCAGCAGAGAAATTAGAATATGGAAGATATGGTGGAGCAATCCCAGATAGAGACTCAAATACAACACCTCTTAGATCAGATTACTACTTTGCAAGGGCAATTAGAAGCCTTGAGGATAATGGAGTTGATATATGCTAGGCTAAAATTGAGTAAGCCTAGTACATATTCTAAGACTTCAAGATAAGAATATGTACATCAATGGGCCTTTAATATGCAACAATATCTCCAATTATCTGGGACAAATACCACTGAAAGAATTATATATGCAACCAACTATTTGAGAGATGCGGCATGCATTTGGTAGTAACATCGAGTTCAAAGCTATAGAGCTCAAGGTGGATTTTGTGATTGAGAGGAGTTTGAGACTGAGTTTAGGAATCAATTTCGGCCCATCATTGAAGAAAAGATAGCATCCGATCAGTTGACAAATCTTACACAATTTGGGTCAGTGCAAGATTATGTCTCATGATTTAAGTCCCTATATCTCTAAATTGATAATGTTTTGAAGATAAAGATGATGGATTGATTCCTATGAGATTTGAAGCTTGACATCTAGCGAGAGATATAGCTAAAAGATCTATAAACATTTGAAGAGACAATTCGGATTGCAAAGAGGATCGATATAATAGATTTCAAAAATTGTAGAACAAGATCTATAGCACAAAGTCTTATGTAGCTATCTAATATTATAGCACAACAACTAATGTCAGTGGAGATAGATGTCTTACAAAGATCATTGATACTACAAAGACCACAAATATTGGTGTAAAAGAAATTATATTTCTATTATTGAGAGCCAGGCCATCAAATCAGTGGTTATTCAAAACGTCAAAATTCAAGCACCAGCATGATAAGGCAGGTTTATAGTCTTGAAATTCACCAAGTTGATAATAAGACAGAGCAGGAAAATAAGACTCCTCAGTAAAGGCATTGAGGGCCAGTATTAGATGTAGCTACTATCTCTTAGAGATAAATGGCATGGCCTTAGATAACTATAATAAGAATAGACTAGTGCATCTAATAAGATTATTAAGAAGACAATCATGTCAAATGCTTGTAGATTGTGGCTCTACAAGAAATTGTATCTCAACTAAAATTGCTCTTCGATTTGGAATTAAAACTAAGGCAATCAAAAGAGGAAGTATATACCTTGCAGATGACCAAAAGAATATATTAAATGAAATATGTGAAGAAGAAATCCTAAAATTGACTCATAAGAATGACTTTTAAGAAGAAGAAAATATTGCATAAACAACCGATATATATATGGTGGTTCCAAATCTTATATTAGTAGTGGATAAGATAGCCAAAAGAGCAGAATAAGCAAAGTAACTTATATGGGAATATTGAGATGTCTTTCCAATCGACCTACCTAATAGCATGCATCTTGATTAAAAATCCTCCTTTCAAATAAAACTATTGCTTAGAATCAAAGTAGCAAATCAACTAATTTATTGCCTAACATCAAAAGAACTTGAAGAGTTGTGAAAGATATTAGACAAACTCTTAAAAAAATGCCTCATTTGAATAAGCACATCACCATAGAGAGCACCAATACTCTTTGCACCTAAGAAGAATGGTAGACTTTCCCTTTCCATTGATCATCAATGCCTCAATAAATAGACTATTAAAAATGTATATTCACTTCTACGTGCAGATGATCTTCTTGATCAACTTTGAGGTGCAACCACTTTTAGTAAATTAAATCTTCAAATTGGCTATTGGCAAACATCTATTGCAAAAAAAGATGTAAAAAAGACGGCATTTCATATGTGCTATGGACACTTTGAATGGTTGGTTTTACCTTTTAGCCTCACCAATGTTGCAGCTTCTTTCATGGGTCACATGAATAGTTTGTTTTGAGACCTTTAAGATAAGTATGTATTTGTCTTTATTGATGATATCTTTGTATACAATAAAATCCCTAAAGACATGAGCAAAAATAATAAAAATTGTTGCATCAAACAAGATAGTCGCTTTTATTGCAAGCAATCAAAATGTAAACTTTGGAAGTCAGAAGTCACTTTTTTGGAGCATGTGGTGTCTTTCAAAGGTGTGCGTATGGACCAAGATAAGGTGAAAGTAGTTGAGAATTTTGCAACCTCCAATGATGCTTCTAAAGTTTGCTTATTTTTAGGCCTTGTTGGATATTATCATTGTTTTGATTGGCAATTTGTTCATATTGCTATCTCATTAATAAACCTATTGTAAAAAGGTGCCTCATTTGAATGGAAACTAGATAAACCAAATGCCTTTGATAAGTTGAAGGAAGCACTTATTATTGCTCCAATATTGCAACCGTACGATCTTAATCTTTCTTGTATGCTTAACATTGATGCTTTCGACTTTGATATTGGAGTAGTCCTTCAATAAGACTTTGGTAGGGACCTTCAACTTATGGCATATGAATCATGTAAGCTTAAAAGAGTAGAGTACAATTACTCTGTACATGATTGAAAGCAATTAGCGATTGTACATGCCTCAAAAGTGTGGCAACACTATCTATTGGAAAAGCCAATGGTTATTTGGACTGACCATCGAACCTTACTACATGATTTGCATTTGGAAAATATGAAATCAGGGCATCATCATTAAGAAGAACAATTGCAAATTTTTGATATTTAGCTTGAATACAAGTAAGCGTGACAACATAGATAATTTATCACAAAAATCAGACTTGAAAGATGAATCAGGAGATAAGGCAAAAATGACTACTATTAGTAGTGTCATTTCAAATCTAACCAAAGAGACAAAATGGAAGTAAGTTACACATCAAGATGCTTATTTCAAGATGGTTAGCAATCATCTGAAGATAAGTGATATATAATATCAGGATTATATTTTTAGTGATGGCTTGCTCTATTTCAAGAAATAAATTTATATACCCAATAATACTAAACTTCGTATGCACATATTTTAGGAAGGATATGACATCTCAATATTTGGACATTTGGGATGAAAAAAGACTCTGAAACGGATCTCAAGGACATGGTTTTGGAAAAATTTAGATCATAATGTTCGAGCCTTTATATGCTCTTGTGAGTTATGTCAACAAAACAAAGCATGCAATACAATATCTCCTAGACTATTGCAGTCAATTTTGCTACCTACTGTACTTTGAAAGTAAGTGACTATGGATCTCATTACATATTTACCATAAACACCTCATAATTATATTGCAGTTGTCATCTTTGTAGATCAACTCTTAAAGCAACTTTACTTGGCTGCGATATGCTTCAATATTGATGTCCCAACACTTGCACAAGTCTTCTTTGATACTATCTTTTGTCACCATAGATTACTTCGTATCATTATTTTAGATTGGGATTCATGCTTCACAAGAAGTTTTTGGCAAACCTTGTTCAAGCTACTAGGTACATGATTTGCCATGTCTACAGCCTTCTATCATCAAACAAATAGGCAAATAAAGCATGTAAATTAGACCTTGGAGGATATATTGTGAGCATTTGTAGTGGTTCATTACTATGATTGGGATGAATACTTGACGCCCTTGGTATTTGCTTACAACGATAGTATTCAAGCAAGTACCAGTCATTCACCATATTTTCTTAATATCGATTAGTATCCAATTATGCCAGCAACTCTCCATCATTCCATTGATATCAACAACTTGACAATGAAAAAATTTATACAATGGCTTACAAAAGGTATGACACCACTTCCTTATTGCACAGAATCGATAGAAGTATTATACAAATAATCATCGGCAAAATAAGACCTTCTAGAAGAATAATTAGGTGTTACTCTCCAATACCAACTTGCCACTTCTATATTAATCCAAATTTGTAAAGCAGTACCTCGATGGCTTCGACCTTTCCGTATTTTTGCAGTGATTTCTGATGTCGCATACCGCCTTGAACTTCTGCCACATATTTGAGTCCATTTAAACTTCCATGTTTCACAATTAAAGGAATTTTTTACCAAGCCAAAGCACTTTTCAGATCAACACTAACCACTACCACTACCAGTTGTAATTGATGACCAATAAGAATATGAAGAAGACAACATTTTGGAGCATCACTACCTTTATTATGGCAGTGGACATCCACAACTTCACTACAAAGTTCTTTGGAAAGGTTATCCCATTTACAATGTAACATGGCAACCTGCTGAAAACTTCACCTATTACCAAAAGACAATTCGGAGATACTATTAGAAACAAAAAAAGGACTTTTCACATTAATAGAGGAGGATAAACTATAATAGAGTATAGATAAGATATTTGTATAGGAATAGATAGCTAGAACCATGGAAGTTTCTAAAATTGGGGTTAAATTAGTAGATTAGGTAGGATCCATCATAGAACATTCTAGATAGAATTTAGGGCGATTATTTAGGTAGAGCCTACTATAGAATCTTCTAAAAAGGCTTAAGGTGGTTATTTAAGTAGAGCCCACTATGAAACCTTCTAGAAGGAATTTAAGGCGATTATATAAGTAAGATCCACTACCTAAGAATATTCTAAAAAGTCCAAGGTGATAGAACAAACTATAAATATGATTGATTAAGGCCTTTTGGAGCACTTGGTCAAGTATAGCTTTGAACCTTCTCTTTTAATAAAGTTTGGTTTTACATCTTTCTGTTCAATTCTTTTTTGTTCTATTTTTATTGGTTTAATTTTATTCTAGTCCATTTTGTTGTAGTTTGTGATAAGGTTTTATATTACTATGGATTTGAAGAATCTTAGACATTCAAGATAGACTGGTTTTCTTTCAGGATGGATTTTTATGGACTCCAATAGATGTAATGAATAAGTAATAGGATTGAATTATTTATTAATAGAAAAAAGGTCAAAGCCTATCATAGTTCAATTTGTCACTATGACAAGTAATCTTGATATTATAACAAAGTAACCATATCTTGCACTCATGTTGAATTGTAGTTGTTTTTTGTGATAGGTATCTCCATTGATCTTTTGTTATTCTTGAGCTCTTTTTAACTCCACCTTTATTGTTGCATGTAATTTTGACAAATGATTTGTAAAAACTTCTATTACAAGATTAACAACTTTTAAAAAGTTAAAAATATCAAAGCATAAATAATAACCATGATTAGCAAAAAAATATATTTTTTGAATGCAAAAGTATATTGAATTATTATATATAAACTCTATTAATGATAAAATAGTTATCTAATCATCTTGATGATAATTAATGGTACACCTTAAATATTTTTCTAGAACTTTATGCATCCATTCTGTTTGCTCATCAATTTTAGGATGAAAAGTTGAAAAGAGATTTATATCCATCTTTAGAATCTTAAAAATGATTCTTTAAAATCTTAATATAAATTGAATCTTATTATTTGATACAATATCCTTAGGTAATCTATAATAGCGATAGATATTGTTAAAAAAAAATTAGCTATTTCTTTACTTATGATAGATTTTGTACATAGTATAAAATATTCCATCTTGGTAAAATAATCTACTATTACAAATATAGAATCATACAAACTTAAGATTTAAAGATTTGTGATGAAATTCATAGAAATAGAAGACCATGGTTGTTTCAGAATAAATAATGGTTGAAGAGGTCCATAAGATTGATAGTAAAGAGTTATGGATCTTGAACAAATATGACATGACTGTACAAAGTCTTTAACTGCCTTTCATATTTGAGATCACTAAAAATCTCTTGATGTTAGCTCCAAATTCTTGTTGTATCCAAAATGTCTGGTTGTAAAAAAGTCATGACAAGCTTAAAGAACATGTAATCGTGCCTCGCCTTCTAAAATGTATAATTGCCCCTCAAAATAGACTAGGTTGTTTTTGAACTTGAATTTAGAATATTATGAGATTTAAGAAAATTATTTTTGATATTATAGACAAAAGAATTCGAGTACATACTTGATTGAATTTGCTTAATAAAAGTTAATTCAATAATTAATATTGATTTTATTGCTTGAAGGTGAAATTACTTTGGCTTCAAGAGAATTGTTCTTTGTTGATGATAAGATGCATTTCTTTCTTTTAATGCATAATAAGAATATTTAGAAAGGATTTTTGATAAATCTCATTATTTTTAAGATCAATAAGTGATCTTAAAATCAAATCTTCTTAAAGACATGCTCCAATAAACTTGACAACAATTCAAAACATGTATTGATATGAAGTACTTGAAATTCTTGTAATCTATATAATTGGTGACTAGACTCAAGGTACCTTCTACATAATGATGCCATTCTTGAAATGAATCTATGATAGCAAAGAGCTCTTTGTCATAGATTTCATAATTAATCTTAATTGCTAAAATTTTTTTGGAAAAAAAGCTACTAAATAGAGTTTGTCATCTCCTTTCATTTTTGATAATAATGCATCCAAGGCAAAGTTTAATGCATTTATTTCCGTAAAAAATCCCTTAAAAAATCAACACAATATAAGATTAGTACAGAAATAAACTTTTTTTTTAAAGCATCAAACAATGCTTTGGCTTCTTTATTCCACTCAAGTTTGTTTTTACAAGTTAAACATGTAAATGGAGCTACAACTTGAAAAAAATTCTTGATGATGATTTGATAGTAATTAGCAAAGTCCAAAAAGTATTGCACATTTCTTATTATTCTTAAAATCTTTCAATTCATGATAGTTTGGACCTTCTTTGGATCCACCACTAGCCTTACATTAGAAATGATGTATCCTAGAAAGTCAATTTGAGTAGTGTAGAATTAACACTTTTCTAACTTGGCATATAATCCTACATCTCTAAGTTTTTATAATATACGACAAATATAAACTTCCTACTTTAATATATTTTTAGAATAGATTAAGATATTTTCCAAATATCAGATGACAAAATCATCAATAAATTCATAAAAGACATCACTCATTAGATGTTAAAAAATAGATGGTATATTAATGAATCCTAAAAGCATGACATTATATTCAAAATATTTATATCTAATTTGAAACATAATTTTTATTCATCTCTTTTTTTAATACATACCAAATTATATGTTTTTCATAGATCTATTTTTGTATAGATCTTTGCTTGATTGAATTGATCAAAGATAGAGGATATCTATTCTTGATAGTGACCTTCTTGAGTCCTTGATAGTTTATATACATCCGCAGAGATCTATCTTTTTTCTTCACAAATAAGATAAGAACTCGAGTTGGAAATTAAGAATGGTATATAAAATTCTTAGCCAAGTTTTCATCAATGTATTCTTAGAGTACAGTGAACTCATTTTGTAATAGGTTATAGATTGGTCCAAATGGTGGTTGAGCTCCTCCTTAAAGATCAATAGAACAATCATAAGGACAATGCTTTGGAAGAATATCTATATTTTTCTTTTAAAAAATGTCATGGATATCTTGATACTATCTAAGAATATTACTTGATGTCTTTCCACCATCAAAAATGGGTGTGGTATATACAGCAAAAGATGACCTTTCTTTTGTAGTGTCATGATATAACATAGCTAATGAATAAAAGAGAGAAGAAAATATTATATTATAAAAGATCTTATTTAAAAATATTATAGAAAATATCTTAAAAAATAGGTAATAGTAAAAAAGATTGTAAAACTAAAAAATATTATTATTGCCTTTTTACAAAATAAGCTTCTATTTATTTTGTAGAACCATAAATAAGGCAAAACAAAGTAGATTAAGAGATAAAATAATATAAGCATGTGTTAGAAGGAATTAAGAGTACATTTTAACAAAATTTATTTGAAGAAGCCAAGAATTGATACCCAAAGACGATCGGTTGTCAACTTGGGTTGAAATCAGACCTCAAGGAATAAAACCGTGCACCTATAGTGACTTTTGAGTACTTTTGCAGATTTGAAAGTAAGATTTGATAGTAGACTTAATAAGATTTCTTTGAACATTGATTTTGAGTGATTTGAATATATAATAACTTTGAAAGAGCTTTGCAAAATCACAGTTGATTTGGATGACTTTGGAATTTATGAAATAAAAAAGTAATATGTTTTAGAAAATTTCATAAGTTTGGTAGTAGATCTATAGTTCAAATTTTGAGAACTTATGAGAATAGTTGTTTGAAGTGTACATTGTAAGTTTGAGCTTGATCAAATAGTTGAATCGAAGTTTATTGAATTTCAAGTAGATTGAGGTCTCAAAAATTGGACTTTATGAGGCAATTAGAATTTCTAAGATCTTCAGCAATCTGCTAATTGGATTAAAGTGAAATTTATGTAAAAAGATAATAGAATTGATTTGCTACTTATATGTGAATATTAAGAATAATTGAATGGTATAAAAATGAGATATTAGCACTAGAAGACAAGCATCAAGATTGAAGAAGAAAGCAAGCTAATACTAAAGTAAATTTTGATATTTTTCTTCTATTTGGTAAGCTTGATTCTTATCTATTTTTGTGTGCTTGTTGCAAATTTAGTTGTTGAGAAGTGGGTATAATTTTAATTAAGATCAACACTTTACTTGATAGATATTAAGGTTTTAAGCTGGGCTAGGATTAAATTAAGTTGATTAGGATTTGATTAGGATTTGGTTTAAGATTAGAATTAGATTGGAATTTAGGATTTTGTTAGATTTTAGTTAGGGTTTAGAATTGGGCTAAGATTTAGAGTTTGATTAAGGATTTAGGATTTGGAATTCGGCTTAGGATTTGATTGAAGTCCATTAGGATTTTAACTAGAATTAAATTAGGACTTCGTTGAAATTTATCAATAAAATAGAATTAAGAGATACTAAATTTATATATTTCTACTTAACTAATAAGATTTTGAATTAAATTACTAAAAAAATTAAAATTATAAGTAATCTAATTTATTTATAGATTATATTTTTTTTAACAAAGATAATCCTAAAATAACTAGATTGGATGAAGATCTTATTACATTAAATATTACTATGTTATTATGATCTTTAATTGTTACATCTAAGGGAACAATCCCATACACAACATCTCTAAAAGATAGCAAATGACCATCTATGACTTATATATATATAAGTTTAGTTCTTTTGAGTAATGATATCTCTTATTTTTTGACAAAATCTTTGTCTATAAAACAAGTTGAGGCTCCTAAATCTAATAAAGCTAAGACTTTGTGATTTTTTTTATCCTAAATAAACTTCTATTGTAAAACAAAGTGAAGGGTCTAAAGAGAGAATAGAACCTTTACTAGGAGTTATACATGATTTTAGCCACACAGTCCTTGTTGTAGCTTGAAAAACTTATTTTCTGACACATCATCTTCTATAGAAACCATGCTTTTCATTTTGTATTTGCATTTTTTCTTAGTACTATGTTGATCAATCTTTGATATTTTTCTTCAACTCATATTGAAATTGATTGAAAAGGGCTTGGCATTCTAATTTATGTCGCAAGCAAGGTTTCAAAATTCAGCAACACATATAGTAGCTGATCATGATCTTTGCCGTAAAAATAAGATCTTGATCTTTGCTATTTTTTCTTGATTATTTTCTCCGAATCTAGATATAAATACTTCTAGGAATGAATTCAAATCATGAAGAAGTTGCAAATCTATTTCCATTAAAGGTACAAATCAAGAGAGAGCACTTCTTGATAGAAGTACACTTATGAGTCTGACTTGAATTAATCCATCATGGTATTGAGACAGATAGAGTCTTAGAAAGAGCTTGTCTTGTTGCAAAAATCTTCAAAAGTTTAATCTTGATCCATCAAACTTCTTAGGCATACTAATCCTTATTCATGTCATACTTGGAGAAGCAAAAATTCTTAGATTTGGTTAAGAGGTCAATCTATTTGCTTCCTTGAATTGCACAATTTCTTGATATAAATTTTGAACTTCTTCTATAGGCATAGAAATAGTACCTTCCTAATTCATGTTGAAAATATATGAAATTTTTACTCTTAGAGTATTAAGAAGTTCATGAAGATCTGCAATAGTTGCAAATCTATTCTCACTTTTGCTAAGAGTAGCATCCATAATCTTTCCTTCTATAGACAACTTAAACAAATTCAAAAAGTTAAATTAGATGTTAGTAATCTGCAACCTCTACTATCAAATGAAAATTTCCACAAAGAGGGGTAATCCACTCACTTCTAAAAAAAGAAAAAACAATGAGTTAGCACTCTTCTCAAACTGTCAAGAACATGAATCTCAAAAAAAGAAATCCTCAAGACACTCTTGTGTTACTAAAAAGAAGTAAAAAGTCACTAAAAAATGATATGGTATTAAATTAGAATAGCTATTACCAAAGACAAGAAGACTAGAAAGACTTAAAACAAGACTAAAGACTAAAAAGGTGTTGATAAGAGTGAAGAAGACTTCACTCTTGCCTCCATATATACTCTTAATTAGGAGTTACATAGCAATGTTCAATAGGACCTTCCAAAACATATTGATTTTATAAGACATATATCTTAACTTACAATGTAAGTTTTCTATATGTACACCATATAGTTACTTAGTTTTGTAAGCTACCAACACATGGTTAACTTGTTGACCAAGTTTCTAACCTATCAATCAACTATAAATACATATAAAGTCAAAGCCACATCTATGAAGCTTCTAAGAAACTTTTGTAAAAAAATATTATGAAATAAATCTACTTTTACCTACTTCTACTCAATCATATACGTAAATGTTAGAATAAATATGTATGTTCGTGACACAAAGGCTAAGAAAAAATTGAAATCTTAGTTATAATTTTTTATCTATATAAAAATCTATATATATATATATATATATATATATATATATATATATATATTTTTATGTACACTAATTAAAGACTCTTATAATAAAACTAGACCATAAGAAATACATTCGAAAGATTCAAAAAGACCATAGTTTAATTTGTATATATGCATTTAGAATTTTAAAAAATAAAAATAAAATAAAATAAAATAAAATAAAAGCTTACTATAGACAAAATAAATTGTAACAAAAATATATAAATTGTTAGATCCAATGATTATTTTAATAGAAGTTTTAATATCTACACAACACATCTATACTTACGAATAGATCCAAGATATATGAAAAAAGCTTTTATTTTATTTTTTAAAATTTTAAAATAGTTAGTTGTACATATTTTTTAGTATTAAAAATAAACTATAGTTATTCAAATAATTTATATGATTACAATAAGTATTATTAATATCTTATATTTTTTCAAATATATTTTATTAATAAAAATATAAAACATAATTAGTACTGTTCAAATTAAAGATAAAGTTTTGTAATAAACTTGATTAATCTTCAATTGGCATTGGAATTATTACTTTTTTTAATCAAAGTTATTTATTATATATTTAATTATTTTAAAATGATATAGATTTAAAATTATAAAAAATACATATTTAGTATTTATCATAATTACTTCTTATCATGATAATTATATATTCTCAATAAACATTTAAATAATTTAAACATAAAAAATATTTAAATAATTCTTACACAAGTCACATTGCAAGTAGAAATAAGTTAGAAAAATGTACAAGACATGATTTTTTATAATATTAAACTTTAAAAAATATCAATAGAATAAATCCAATAATACTAAAATTGCTTTATCAGATTTACATTTTGTAAAGATTACTAACAATGTGTAATATTTATTTTAAAATTATAACAATACAAAGAAAATTATACAGTTTTATCGAGAAAAATCAAGTAAGATGATTAGAATAGAGAATCGTTCAAATTAAACTTCAAAAAATGTAACATAAATACACACACACACACATATATATATATATATATATATATAAAAATAAATAAATTTTCATCATTCCAATCGTGTCCATCCATCCTTCGATCCGAAGATAATGTGCTTTCTTTATTTAAGTTGTATAGTCGGTTATTTGCGTTCCTTTCGGTGAGAATCTTTCAGTTCGGTGGTTATAAAATCCAGTTCGGGGATTGCAAGGGGGTTTCAGTCACCATGCGATTTTTAAGCACTACGGAGCAGCATTGCCGCATGATCTGTGGACTTATTCTCGACTTGACGTGCTGCTCGCTCCGTAACTCTGAAAGAACAGATAAAAGTTAATCATGAAGGTTGTCTTTCGATCCCGAGAAGGTTAATTCTTAACCAGCGGTTCCCGTTTCTCCTTGCTCCGCAAAGATGTCGGTCTGCGAAACGCTTTCGGAATTCCCTAAAGTTGCATTTGAGGTTTACTTAACGATCTTCGTTTGTAACTTTGAAGGGGGAGGAATATTTATTGGCACATTTGCTAAACGGATTGCCATGGCTGGAAGGAGTCTCGGTGCTCGGAATTGCATGTAACTTTAAAACGGGAACACATACTGTTATTGTGTCGCTGTGTGGCGCAGCACCGGCTTGTGCAGCTCCGTTACATGAGAACCATAGTTTCTTCTGGCTAGCTCGATGTTGAAGCTTGATAATGTTTGTGCGGTACTCACGAGTGGTGATTCAGTTTGTATTCTCTAGCTCTGTATTCGTTGACACATCGCTGATGCAGTTGGTTCACAGGGTCTAAAAGAAGGCGGTATTGAAATGCCTCGAGCCTGAAGCTGACATCCGAATCCATTGTAAGTCCGAGATCTTTGTGGATTCTCCGATTGTTATTGTTGAAATTTTTTAGATGCAGATTTAGAAGTTGGTTTGATTGATCGATTTCCTGTAATTGGCGTTTACTAAGAAAACATATGTTCTGATCCAAATCGCAAACTTGCAACAAGAAATAGCATTGATTTCAGGTGCAGTGAGATTGAGTAAGTGAAAAATAAGATAGGCATTTAATTCAACGATTGATTTCAAGCTTGAAGAGTGGCACCGTGGTTGTTGGAGTTTTTCCAGTGTCTGCGACGTAACCATTAAAATTCAATTCTTATTCTCATGCAAATTAATATCAGAAAGTTGATTTCTAGATGTGAGAGGTGGTGCACAAGACGAATCTCCACGGGTTTCACAACCGACGACAAGAACTGCCACGATACAGACACGTAGAAAGCGGAGCCAATTTCATCTAGGCTCAATCACACCGCCTGTAGATTCTGACCCTTTCTTCTTCAGCACGCTCTGTACGCCACATTGCGACTGCCACGGCATATTTTCATCCAAGTTTTCACACAGAACCCCTCCAACCTCTTAGGGCCACCTGTTGAGCTTCCTCCAGTTCGGAATCTTGTACACTGACACCGGTATCGAAGTCATGCATGGAGGAGAGCTCCAGCTGGTAGACAGGAATTGCGACAATGTTGCCAGCAGCTCAACACGCCGCAAAAGTTGTGCACAAAGCTTGCGGGGAAGTGTGAAAGCTGCATGGGGAAAAGAGTTTGATCGAAGACTAAATAACTTGAATAAAAGTTCTCTTCATGTGCTGCGTCGATTGTTGTTCTTTAATCTGGTCCTTTGTAATTTTTTCCCCCTTTTGGTTGCATTTATGAATTCTTGCTCATATTTATAGGCAATTGTTGTGACGTGCAGCTGAGAAGTCCTGTTCCGGCGTGGCGATGTCAGGTCTCTAACGAGGGAAGTAGTGTTGGTCGTAGAGAAGAGAATGATGATGGTTGCATGGTGTACAAAAGGGGTAGTCGACGAGGAGAGAGAGCTGGCCGCGTGCGTTAGTGGCGTTGAGTGGGATTTAGTTTTGGCGACGGGGAGTTTGTATCGGATATTGATTGATTTTTAGATAAATTAAGGGTCCTGGGGGGTGAAAGCTTCATCATCCTCATGACGAGCGTTGGAATTTGATAGAGGTAATGACGAGGGCGTCTGTGAGGAGCTGCTGTGGTTGGAGTTGCGGCGACCAAGGACGATAGACTGGAGTTTCGTTTTTTGTGTTCGGTCAATAACCCATGTCTGACAGAGAGGCACTGGCTATGGGGACGGCGCTTCAAAGTTGGCCGAATCCCCGGTGCGTTCGCATTCTTAAATTTGCCCCCGCTATTTCAGCTTCTTGGTTGTCTGATGCGTTTCTTTGCTTCTGTCTGTGGCTATCATAGACGAGTTGAAATGCCTTTTTGATGCATTGACGCGTCTCAAGTGGATATCATTCTAGAAATTCGGCTGTGAACCATGGGCAGTTGGAAGTCGAGTGCTTTGGAATACGTTGTGATCACTTATTTATTGGTCGCCGAATCTGGCCGACAATAGTAGTGCGTACATCTAAATGCGCAGTCTGGTTTGGCTTTAGCGATCAATTTTACGGCCAAAATATACACTCCTATTTTGTGTATGCTTCTTTCGGTGTGTTTCTCAGGTAGAAAAATTTGTTTGCCGCAGTTATTTGCAGGTGGTTTTAATGTTCACCAAAATCTGTAGATGTCATTTTCCGATCTCGTTAGGTTTGGCAGTTACAGGAATCGATGGTCTTAAGAAATCAGCTGGTACATTCCAGAGAGTGTTGCATAGGTTCTTTCTAACTATTATCAGTGGCCCAAGTTTGGAACATTTGGACAATCACAATTTCCATAACGCGCACATGAATCTGTGTTGGATCATATTAATGCATTGTTGTTGATGATTACAGTGAGGCGAAGGCCATAAAAAAGGAAATAAGTGGGAGTTTCGACGCTGAGGTCAGAATGGATATCTCGCTGAACACCGGATTCCTATTTTGTTAAGAATTTTTTTTGTCACACTGTAACGTTTCAAGATATGATGATGTCGCTTTTGAACCCTGGAACAGCAAAGTTTCGCAACAAGCGGAGTTTACATACTCCGCTTGTGTCCGCTCATTCATTTGGATTCGAATTGATTATTTCAGAAGTGTCAAAGAGCGCAGAATAGCAGAGCATTATCTCCGTTACAAGTCATGACTGGTTTCTTTGGCATTGAAATGGTCGTGCATTTTCTTTGAGTTGGAATCTGAAACATGAAATCCTACAGAGTTTCTTGAAGGACCTGCCGAGCGAACAAAGAAATTTCAAGAAGAGAGATGCTGCAGATCTATTCAGCGCTTCAGCTCTTGCGAATGACAAGGATGGAAAATTAACTGAATATAGGATTTCTTTGCCCTCTGCATTCTACTTAAGAGAAGAAATTAAAGATTCTGCGCACGCAGCACTAGAAAAAAGTGATAGCACCAGCATTAGTGACGCAGCAAATCAGTTCGGGTCTGCGCCTGGATCTGCAGATTCAGAAATGTGTGTAGAATCAGATCCACATGCAGAAGAAAGCAGCACAAGACTTTTTCGGGATTGTGTTACTGAGGACCTTGATCTCGTTGAAAATGCAATTCTCCGCATGCTCCGAAAAGATGTGCGTCTGTCTTCAAAGCATTATCACGAAGATGCTACAAAGCTGAAAGATGCTTCAGAGTTGGATGAGCACTTAGAACGAAGTGGAGGGCCCCAAGAGGCAGCTGGAGATGTAGAACTTCAGCTCTTAGCTAAGTTGCTTGATCAAGTGAGCATATTCAAATTCTTCGGTGGCTTCGTGTTTGCAAAAAGAACCAAACTGAATCTCTGCAGTATTCCCTAAGTAATAAATCTCCGAATTTCTGCATTTGATGAATTCTGATCTTTGTCGTAGGTTCAAATTTTGAGGGACCAGAAGTCCAAACCAAGGCAGAATAGCAGAACCGGAAGAGCATTGTCACGCAGCGGCAGGAGCGTCCGGGATGCCACCAACCGGAATACTGGTAGAGAGAGGAGATTACGCAAAGACGACTTGAAGAAGGCGGTAGAAGGTGCGACACAAGCTGCAAAAGCAGCAGCTGAAGCTGCTCGTACTGCTGCCATATTGGTCAACCAGAACTCCGATGCTATGAACAAAGTACTCCAATCCCTAAGCCCCTCGTACTTCAAATCCCCTAATTCTCATTCAAAGAGCAATGGGAATGGCCCTCACCGAGACTCCTCAACGTTGGATAGTTCCTCATCTAGCGACTCCGAAGTCACAACGTCGTCGAAAGACATGGTCAAAAAAATCGTCTCGCAAAACCGCTACACTCATGTGCTGTTAGGCATAATGTTTGTGTCGTCATTCGTATGGAGGTACATAGTTGTCAAAGTAGCCAAGAGGGTGAGGACTAAGGTCAGCGATCCATGGGGATATATCTCAGGCCACATCACGGACGGTTTCAAAGGTCCGGAGAAGGGGAAACAACTACGCGGGGAAGGAGAAAGCTCCGGCGGTAGCCTCAGCGTGCCCCAGCTCTCGCTTCCGCCTATTCTCGGTGGACCCGAACGACAAGAAGATGTAGTTGCAAACCCCACAAACGCCACTGAGGAGCGCCTTCTCAGTTTTGGCAAGGTTTTGCAAATCAAACCAAACAGGGGCGAGTAGTGATGTTGGACTTTCATGCTTATAGAAACAAATTTCCTTTCTAACTTATAAAGTAACTCAGTCATTTCCTCGATCATACATGTGGCACCACACTTTGTCTTTATGACTCTTGACTTTCTCACTTACTTTTTCTTATCCATATTTCCTTTCTTAGAAAATAAGGCATCCAAGGCATAGGTGTGAATGGTGTAATTTGCTGGTTCCGAAGTTTGGATGAATGATAGCTCATTGCTCCGTCGGATGATGGCGAAGGATGATTGCGGTGACGAGGATGTGTCTCATCCATAGGATGCTTCCGAGTGAGGAAGCGCTCATCGAACCTTCACCACGCAAACCCTAATTCGAATTGCGCCTAAATCAACATTGTGAACCGATCCGTGCGAGTTGGGGGAATTTTGTTGCAAGATTGGGGGAGCAATTGCAGCTCCAAGGAGCTTTGTATTCAAGCTGCGGAAGTTTCTGCAGAGAATTGCGAGAGTTGAAGCGGCCCTGGTTGTAATTTAAGGAATTTCGTTGCTTGGTAAGAGTCGCTACGCAACTGCAAGCATCCTGGTGTTGGAGTGGAATCGCAAGATTTAAGTTATCGTTTCCGCAGGATTGTGGAATATGTATCCATTTTGAATGGGAATCGTGTTGGTAGTTTTGTCTTCTTCGAGATTGGAGTTGTCCTTTGGTATTGAAATTTTTTCGTTCCCGAGGATGGAATAAACTTCTGATAGGTTCGTAGTTGTGATTGATTTCCGAATCTTTTGTCTTCGAACTCGGGGTGTTTCTGTTCGTATATTCTGACAAAGAACTCTTCTATGTAATTCTTTCGATGTTAGTCGTTGGAGAAAAGGGAGAATTTGAAGTAGAACTTGCAATTTTGCGCAGCTCAAGAGAAACTGAGCTCTGGTTGTAAGAAATTGTGGAGGGTTTGAGACTTTTGGATTAGGAAAGATTTGTAGTTTACCTGAACCACTACTGCATATAGCATATCATAGACTAATTAGTGCTAAATTTCTGAGAAGGCGCTGGCGGATGGCATGCTTGATATCATCATTTATGTGTATATTTATTCTAACGAAGAACAGCATGATAATAAGAACTTTGTAAGTAGGATCAGAGACAAGCACATCTTCAAATGCAAACCGCCGTAGCTCTTATCACAAAAGATAGGTTGATTCCAATAGTCTCATCACTTGAATTCTTTCTGGCAGAATCATTGGAGATAAGCAAGCGGAAGACAAAGACGACCAATGTTTAGTTTGAAGGTTCATGCACTTGAGCATCCTTCCAAAGAAGCGCTAGATGCAATGCTGAGCTCGAATGTTACGGCGGAGGATGGTTCCACCGATCAGCCTGCAACCTCAGCTTCGGGTACAAATGGTGGAGGAACTGACGAAGGAACCGGAGGCGAGGCAAAGCTGCACGATGATGGCATCACCAAAAGGATCAATTTCTCTTCTGGAAACCCACGAGTTGAAGCTACACGTGGTGTCATGCATTTGTACAGGGACACTGCATCCGAGCCAGGTTCATTAGAGAAGCTTCCGGTCCGTGTTTGTAACCCATGTTTTCATCAACATATTAGAAGGAGATCAATTTTATTTGGATCAATCCTGTGAGAAGTAGGTTTCTATTGTTATCGTTGTTGTTACTCGTTGAAAGTATACACAGGGGTTCTAGCTAGCTAGTATTCTTTCGATGTTCTAGAATAGTTCTAAACCTGTATGTTAAAACTTGTGACGGTTCTAATTTGCAGGAGGGTCGGAGTGAGCGTTTATGTGTGCTGGCTGTTCCGAATCATATGACCGGCGCCGACTTTTGTCAGTTCACAGGAGCTTTTATTGAGAACATCAAAGAAATGCGATTTGTTAGGTTCTAGACCAAATCAAAACACTCTTTGAAACGAATCTTTTATTTTTTGGTACTTATGTCATGGAATTCGAAGCTTTCCTATGAAGTGGAGTTTTATTTTTTTGGTTCATAGCTCCAAAATATAGTGTAAAGATATATCTTCGTATAGGAACTTTTGTACTGAAAAAGCTGGAGATGTACGAGTTTCTTGTACCCCCAAGTCCATGTATTAAGTACATGTGTTCTTGGTTAATTTCTTGTTGTGCTCACCATCATCTTGCAGGAATGATGGGCAGACAGATAGGTACAGTGTGTTAATGACGTTTGATTCCCTGCAACTTGCTGACGACTTCTATCAGCACTACAACTTGAAACCATTTTCTTCTCTGGAGGTGAGGCTTTGGTTCAAGTTTCGTTTGCTACTTCGGAAGAAGGCGATTGTATTTCCTTGTTATCCTTCCCTTTCATATCTTTAACCTTCGGATTCCTACTCTTTCTGAGTATATACAGTTACGATTTTTGCAACATCCTGCGACCTGAACTGGAAATAGAAATTTTTTCACATTCAGTTTCGATAGACCTTTCAGTATTTTGACGTTTTAAATTTTTAATAAATAGTGACTTTGTTATTTCTCAATAATATGTAGATGTTGGACCATTTAAAAAACATAAACTAAAATAAAACGAAAATCTGTTACATCATGAGCATGTACAACAAAAATTAAAAGTAATACTGATTGATTGATTTTTGTTTCAAATCTACGACATAGATGAGGTAGACATTGAGATTATGAGAAATTGACGCCGTCTTTGAAATTGCAGGCAGAGCTGTGCCATGTGTTATATACGGCAGACGTTCAATTCACAGAAACTGCAGAGCAAGCATCAACTCCTCCTTCAGGACTTACAGAACTTCCGACTTGTCCTGTTTGTTTAGGTAATGCTGAAGTTTTCATAACGCAGTATTTTTTTGACAGTTCCTTACTTAGCAAGATTTACCCACTGTGGATGAGATAGTTCGAAGGGTATGGGGTTTTGCTGGGAGTATGAGGATGACGTAATCTTCAATCACCTAGTGTTCATGATCTCGCTCGTTTGATTAACGCAGAAAGACTGGATCAGCAAATAAGCGGAATACTCACAACAGTGTGCAACCACTCTTTTCACAGCACATGTATTTCAAAATGGACCGATTCCTCTTGTCCGGTAAGTTGTTTAGCTGCACATATTATTGCTGGCATAAATAATTGGACTGGGATTATGTAATGTGAGATGTGTATTTTGACTACAAGAATCAGAAGCTGAAGTGGATGTAGTCGTTTTTGTTCAGGTCTGTCGATACTGCCAGCAACAAGCTGAAAATTCCACTTGCTTCGTGTGCGGGACTACAGAGCATCTTTGGATATGTGTTATCTGTGGATTTATTGGTTGTGGACGGTACGCATCCTCCGTTTCTTACCATTATTATTCATGCCTATCGTCTGTGACAGTCCGTTCATCATTGGACCTAATAGGCTAACTTGAATTAGATGGTACCATTGCTGCAGCTTGTAATATTGACCAAGTTGTTTTGTCTTCATAAACAGATACAAAGAGGGGCATGCTGTGAATCATTGGAAGGAAAGTCAGCACTGCTACTCGCTGGATCTTGAGACTCAACGGGTGTGGGACTATGTAGGTGACGGCTATGTCCACCGCCTCATACAGTCAAAAACCGATGGAAAGCTTGTTGAATTACCTGCCCCATGCCGGGATGGTAGCGATGATTGCTGCAACCGAGGACCTGACGATCAGAGCATGGAGGCAGCTTTGTATCATAGTAAAGTAGATGCCGTAAGTTTCCTTTGAATTCCTCGTATAGGTATTTCGGAAATAATGAGTTGCTCCTATGCACACAGTTCACTCGTCAAATAAAATGTAGCATTCGTCTCTATTTCTTTTGTTGGCACCTAGTCACTGCAGCTAGATTGAATGAGTTATAGCTTTATCTAGAGTATTTCGGTGACCAGAAATATTTAGGTGTGTGAAGAGGTGTGTAACGTGTCTTGTTTGAGCTAGAGAGGCGCTAGGCAATGGTGTTGGTAGTAACTTTTAATTGTGAGCATGGCCAGGTAGCTGCCGAGTATGATCATTTACTTACGATTCAATTGGACAGTCAACGGCAGGTAACAATGTGCTTTTGGAACTTATTTTAAATGACTTGATGATGCCTGATTCTTGCGATGGAATTATGATAAAAGTGTTTAGGATTTAGTTCGAAGTTTTTGTTTTTCGTGAGCATAATCTCAGTTTTTGCATTGTGAGACTTAACTTTCGATTTCATTTCGATTTACATAACAAGAGCGGTCATTGGCAGTGTTTCTGGAACCAAAGTTGTGTCTCAAACTAAATTGTTGTGCGAACTGGAATCACTGGTTCAGTATTACGAAGGAAGGATCACAGAAATGGAGGAGGAGAGAGCTTTAGCCGTTCAGCAGGCTGTTGATGAATCAGTAAGCTTAAAGCTTAAGAAATTACAGGTTCGACTGGAGAAAATGGAAAAAGAGAACCAGGATCTAAAGGAGGTACCATTTACTTACATCCTTGAACTGACATTTCTCTCTTTTAATTAGAAGACGAATGTCAGTGACAGGGACAATCACAAACTAAATCGCTACTAACGACAGCAGTAACCTAGAAATATATTTACTTTGATTTGAAGTTCTTAAGTCTAAGACTATCATAGATATACAACCTGATCTTCGTCGTCTGTGAAAATGTTCTCTGACTCAGCGTGTGCATGGTAATTGCAGTTGAATAAATGCTTGATTGAGAACCAAAAAATTTATCAGCAGCGTATGCAGGAATTTGAGGAGAGGTTTGTTTTCTAATTTTGCATGAAGGGTTTTCAACAATCATATAGTTTGATATGCTGGATAAATTAGCAAATAGGTTAAAGAACCTCAGTTTTCTAAAACCAAATCGCCCTAGGGCTGTTATCTTGCTATTTACTGGTACTTTTAGCCCTCAAATTAACCAGCTGAACATTTATCAGGGAGTTGAAATCGGTGAAAGAACGAGATGACAAAATAGCAGATCTTGAAGAACAGGTCAGTGATATTGTCGTTCTTGCAAAGTGTTTGGTATGCATGTTAGATCAGCGTTCTCGAGTTTAAGAGCGGCTTTGAAATGCACTTTGAAGTTTTAAGTGAATATAGCTTTTGCTGTTCTTTTCAATCCTCTGATCAACTAAGTAGTTAAACGAATATGGATGGTCTTAAAAGAAGAAGGCAAAGGATAATGTCCGATAATCTGTTTCGAGACTCCCATGTGTGGCGGTTGAAACCAAATTGTTTAACGAATTTCTTGTGCATTGATCATGAGCTGACCTTTGAGATACAGAAAGGATTCTCAATTATCCCAAAAAGATGCACTGTGAAGTAGACGAGGGCTTGGCTTTGTTAGATCGACAGTCTTCTGTGTGTCATCTATGTCCTTAGTTTGGGGATATGCAATTGCTTGTGTTTCAGGTCAGGGATTTTATGCTATTTATTGAGGCACAGAAGTTGCTTGAGACGAGTGGTAATGGAGGTGAACTTCGAGATGGATCTGTCCTCGCATTGCCTGTAAATCTTGGACCCAGCAAGTCGAGCAGTCGGATCTCACGTCAGGGAAAGAAGAAACGATGAGCCAACTCTCTAGCATCTCCTGTACATATATCTCTTTTAGGGTCACATTTTTTGTGAAAATTAGCTACATCAAATACCCGCAGCTATGGCTAATTTGTTACAGGATTTAGAAAATCCAACCCTTAAGTATGCTCACCCACCTGAAGGTGCTGCAAACTTGCAAGATCATGGCATTATTACCGAGATTGTAATGTAGTGTTGGGTTGGCAAGAAGTGTGAATCGCCTTAGTGAATGTTTGAAGGTTACAAATCTTTTGTTAAATACTCTTTTTGATTTCCAAATGTTATTTGAAATAGACTCACTGTCCCTGCCAAATATTGTGCTTCACTGGCCATGGAGTTGCTCTTTCATTCCATTTAATACTTAGATAAATTTTGTAGGCACATTGCTGTGAACTCTGGATGCCTTCGAAGTCATTCTTTCATTTTAGTTCAATGGTTGGAGAACATGAGCACAATTAGGAGTCATTCTAAAACAACAATTGGTTACACAAACACATTCGAATGCTATGTATTATAGAGTAACAGGAGCTGACATGCTGCCCCATCTTCTTGTGGACGCAAAAAATAAAACATAAAAACATGAAAAAATAATTCACTTCTGAGTGTGATCTTCCTCTCAAAGACTATATTCCAATTTCTTGTTTTTAGAAATATTACAATCAAAATTATGTTTATAATTTTGAAGTCACTGGTGTGGAAGTTACAAATTATATGAAATTACAAATAATTTTATTAATTTTTGGCACGTACATGGTTCAGGTGTAGCAACTCAATCAAACATCATATATTTAATAAACCATGAGTTAGCTCCTGGTGATATTTTAATAAACATAAAATCCATTAAATTATTGATTTTCTGTGAAAAAGTATCTCAACTCCGATTCGCTTTCTCAGTTCCATCATAAAAGCAGACATATGTACAAAAACTAATAGTAATATACATACATACATATATACACACATACATACACATATATACACACATCTAAGAAAATCACTGCGTGTTCAGTTATTTATTTCGTCAAAATAAATAAATAAATAAATAATACACGTTTCTATTTTCGAGCATTTAATATTAGATTGCTCAACCTGCAACAACCCCTAACTCCGTGGCCCTGACCCAAGGCCGTCTGAGCGGCGAAGGGGGCCGCAATTAGGGCATGAGGCTCATCCCGACCTTTGTGTACAAAGCCACGACTAGGGTATATCTGAAGCTCTTTCACAGCTCTGCAGCGCCGTTGTGTTTCTCCCGGTACAGTTAGTTCTACTCCAGCCATGAGGTTCGTTTCTCTTCCTTTAGGGTGCACTGAGCACCCTCCCTCTTTTTCTTGAGCTTTCTAGTGCTGGGTCACATGGATTCCTCGTCGCGCGGTTCACCCAGCCGCGGGCGGAGTGCTGCGATGTCGCCGCACTCCCCAAATGGGTACCGGGGTGCTTACTCCGGGGGGTGAGTCCTTTTGACAGTTCAATCTGTTCAATGGGGCGAGCCTCGTCTGCGTCTACTTCGTTCTGGTTGGTGCAAGGTATGCCTGCGTGAGTTCTGCTTTGGAAATTTAGTTCCTGTGGTGAGTTGTTTAATGGTTGTTAGGTTTAATTTGTAGCTGACGGACGTGGAATGATTTTTTCGGACGCAGTAAGCTCCAGAGCGATGTCCTCCGGGAGGCCATTACGCAGATCACCACTGCGGCCAAGGAGAAGAACCGGAAGTTCACTGAAACTGTAGAGCTTCAGATTGGTCTGAAGAACTACGACCCCCAGAAAGACAAACGTTTCAGCGGCTCTGTGAAGCTGCCACACATTCCTCGTCCTAAGATGAGAGTGTGCATGCTTGGAGATGCTCAGCACGTCGAGGAGGTCATATTCGCACATTGGAATAATTTTTGCCTTCATATTTGTTTCATTTTTAGATTATCTTGATTAATGTCTCATTTCTTAACCAACGTTCATCTGACAATAGGCAAACAAAATCGGTATGGAATACATGGATGTTGAGAGCTTGAAGAAGATGAACAAGAATAAGAAGCTCGTCAAGAAGCTGGCTAAGAAGTACCATGCTTTCTTGGCTTCCGAGTCTGTTATTAAGCAGATTCCCCGTCTGTTGGGACCTGGTTTGAACAAAGCCGGAAAGTTTCCCACCCTTGTGTCCCACCAAGAGTCTTTGGAGTCCAAGGGTCAGGAGTTAAAGGCCATGGTTAAGTTCCAACTGAAGAAGGTGTTGTGCATGGGAGTCGCCATCGGTAACTGTGATATGGAGGAAAAGCAAATCTTCCAGAACACACAAATGGGTGTTAACTTCCTCGTGTCCCTGTTGAAGAAGAACTGGCAGAATGTAAGTACATTTGTTCCTTTCTATTTGAATGCAGTATATCTGAAGGTGTTCTTGTGATGCTTGTATTTTCATTATTAAGTGATGGTCATACAATGTCTAAGTTCAGTATTTTATCTAACGTTTGAATTTTTGTAACAGGTCCGAGTGTTGTACTTAAAGACAACCATGGGCACTCCGGTTCGTATTTACTAGGTTCCAGCGTATACGAGTTGAGCATTCCAATGGGTCTGAAAGACCAGAATTTGAGATTGTGAAAGTCTATTCTTAATACGGACGCAACTATCTATCAATTTTGCACAATGATGCTTTCATATTTTCATTCCCCGTTGTCCATATCCAAATTCTGTGCTTCACCCTATGTATCCGTGATGACTTTGCTTTTGCCTGCTCCTTTTCCTCGCGTTAGAAATTCTTTGATAATTGATGTCAGGATAATGTCTGACTGTTCGTTCCACATTCAAGAAGTGTATCACGCCGCTTGAACGACACTGCTTAAACTTGCTGGTAAAACAATCTATCAGTATATCGATGGATTATGTGCTTTAGTACCTCTTCAGCAGATGTCAGTCTCTATGCGGCTACACGACTGTGTCGATTTACAAGCTATACGCACAATACCGATATGCATTTTACATTTTTCTCTAACAGTCACGCTTCTGTAAGACGGCCTCAACCGACGTATTCCCGAAGAAATTAGACCTGAATATCGAAATGAATACTCCAATGCTTCTCAGATGATGTTAAACAGCTATAAGTCAGCCCTTAAGCAGTGCCTACAAATTCCTCGAGCGCGCGAATTCAGTACGACTGTTGGCTATATGTTCCTTTCATTGACCTGTAGAGATTGGTTGCAGTGGGTGGAAGGAAGTGACTACCGTCTCATCTTGGCATATTTGGTGCAACCTCGAGCCACACTCAACGTACAGACGTCTGTTCAGCAAACGTTGTTGGAAACCCTCGATGTGCAGATTGGACTTGAGTGACGATCAAGATGTTCCACGTACGATGATTAATAAAGCTCTGCATCAACACGCTCCCAGAGTGAACTAACTGATTACCTACAATTTTTTCGGCACTTTACAATCCTGACTTTCACGATTAGATTGAGTGTAGTCACCGGCATCTGGATGCTTGCGGGAAAGTGTGTAGCACGACATCGTTGTCTCTCAACGAATCCATCAGTGGTTGCTGTGAACTGGATAACCATGAACCTAACAACTGCCGAAACACAATCCAGGTTGGATTCAATCTAAACCGCTGGTGAGAGAGCAATTGCCGGTAAAATTCATGTCGACATAGCAGATGCTGATCACAGATTAGCGGTTCTTATTTATAACAGTACATATTTCTGTATCTGTATATGTATATGTACACATATACATGTATGATTATCTGTTTATTTATTTCTACGTGTGTGTATGCGCAAACAGAATAATATGAAATTCAACAGCTTTTTGGAAATTTATTAGATGGATAAATAAAACCATAAAAATGCGAGTAGGACTCACCAGAATGCCCTTGTTTGTAGTACACCTTTCTTTTATAAAACTCGTTGAATTTTAGTTTTTAAAATTTATGTTTTTATTTGTACAACTGGCAAAGATGAAAACGCAAAATGTTTATTTTTGTCAGATTTTTAGTCAAGAGTATAGTAAAATTTTCTTAAAATCATGTGCATTTTCATCCTTACAAATCCCAAGCAAACCAGAACTTTTCTTACTTGTCACCGAGTTAGTGAGTAGACTCAAAACTTCGAAGAATGTATTATTTCTGCTAAGTAATACACATCTTTCTTGTCTTTGGACCTGAAGCTGCATCCCTAAAATTTGCAGGGTCTTGATGCAATGCCGAAGGCTGCATCGGTACAAACAATACTCTCACAGACTCTAGAGGATCGTAGGCAGAGAAGAATCTAGCATGCGTAGGCAACTTGTCGTGAGAACCTTATCATGTTCAAGGTTTCTCTCGCCTTTTGCATCATGTGTCGCCGTTTCTACAATCAACTGTAGTAGCACCCTCTTTAGAACAAGCGTTTTTTTTCCACGGAACCGCCGTCAGACAGAGAGAAAGTTGCTAGAGAGCATCGTGCTTCGGAACCCAGTGGTGGTGCTGAAGCTAAACAGGCCACTAGCATCGCTGCCTCATCAGCACTACCAGCATGATCATCGGCTTTTGTGTGGGTTCTTCAACCTTGTGGTGCAGACTTTTTTAACTAGTAACTCGTGGATATGCCGATGGTTGCCATGCAGTACTAATACTGCGGTGTCTGATTGTTCAGGTCAACTCATGCCAAGTTGCTAACCCCGAATGTTAGAATCGGTCTCGATCTCCTACTGATTGTAAGAATATGCTGATTTCCTTGCTGTATATGTGCATTATTATGGTGCGATCGTGATGAAATTATTGTCATGTTCCGGTTGTCCCGATCTGTTTCGGTGCTTCACATCCCTTCAACCAATCCAGTAAAGATCATGTCTGAGCTGGAAGTAAAGATCTGCTAACTTCTGGGTGTGGGAAAAGTTTTTAGTCGGCGTTGTGTATGATATAGCGCAATTTGTTGACGTGAGTATCGGAATGCTTGGACAGGAAACGTGTATTTCATGGGAAGAGGCCACAACTGTTGCCTCCGAAGCATAGAAGAGACAAAGGATTTGCGAAGCTGGGTTTTAATGGCATCATCGAGTCGCCTCAGATTTGGGTGTTTCATGGGGAGTGCATAATAGTAGTCTTGTTCGCATTCTGAACTGTGAATACAGATGTCATCTCCTGAGTTTTGCACGTGTATTGCTGCAAGACGATAAAAATTCCACGAGGACTAAACGAATTGCGTTTTCCAATACAGAAAGCTCCTCTAATCGGAGTACATCTGCCAGTGAACTCAACATGATGTGGGATAGAACAGTAATTCTTTGTGGGGCTGCACCATGCTATACGAAAGTCGAAGACTGCACAAGTCGGGTAAAATCGATCGAGAGAGGAAATATTTCAAAGACGAACTCAGCATAATCAACGAATTCATCTCAATTCTGTGTTGCTCCAGCCTTTGGAACCCTAACTACATTCGGGAACATGTCAAAACGGTGCCAGGGAGTTGTCCTGGAATATAATGCTTCGATTAGAGCTCTCTCAAACGCTGCAAATGAAAGAACTTAAAATCGACTTACAACCACAAGATGGTCTCGTCTCGTGGATAAACAACCGTTCCCATTCTCCTTCGTTTCTCGTAAACCACCTCCTGCACAATTATCTTCACGATAGTGGAACTTTGCAATGATGCTCCGAAATAGAATCGTGCCCGATACTTCGCAACCTGCACGCAACCTCATCGCCAGTGATTCAGAGGTTGAATGAACCCAAGTTCCTTATCGATCACCGTGTGCAGTCACCTGATGACCGCACAATTTCATCACATGCACTCTGGGTATCATTCCATAATGCTGCTTTCTCAGCGCACCCGATTTAGAAAGCACGAACTGCAGAATATACGTTCATCTCCGAGGGCTATCCCGTCGTCTATATTGTTGGATCGCACGTAACCGCTGCAGCAGTCCCTCCGAACCCCTCAGAACCAATCACTTTCGTTCTCTGACCCACACGTCAAATGGTGCTGCCACATTCATCTTCGATGTCTGTTCCTTCTCCCTGACGCAACGTTAGCAGGCTAAATGATGTAAGAACTATCCTGACCTGCATTCCCCTAAGACACGCATCCCTTACTTCACCTCTGCAAATTACTTCTATCCTTCAGAAGCGAATGACACTTGTTTACGACTCATTCTGCGAAGGGGTTCCTTCGAATTGAACCTCAACCCAACTCTACTCAATTGACCAATCCGACGACTACGGAGCTACCGCACCAAGTAAAGGATAAAATTAACAGCAGAAATCATCATGCAGCAAGCGTTTGATTACACATCAAAGAGCACGATATCCCCGCGACGAAACCTCCTGCGGCGAGAGATTTCAATGCAGCGCGCAAGTTCTGTGAAGGAGACTTGATTAGACCGCGTTGATGGACAATCCAGCGACAGGAAAATGATGCTCTTCCATGTGGGTCAACAAGATTTCCCGCTATGTCTTGCCAAGCGCGAGACGATGGCCCCAGCCCAACAACCAGAACCAGAAACCTGTGAAAACATCAACAAATGTGCACAGAGATTGCTCTTCTTCTTCGATTTTTATGTTGTTTGAGTTGCATTGACACGAACAAGCTACAGAAATCGACTTTGCAATCGTGGATATTCAATCGAGCACTCGCTGCTGGTGGGTTTGGGAAGAATTCGACGCTGCTCCTCCGATTTATCGATGCATTTCGCCGACTCGTTGCCCTCGGGGGTCTCGCCGCACTAGTCCGATGGCCTTGGGGAACGTCAGTTCCCTACGTTGTTCCCGACCGATGTTCCCCAACAAGTCCCCGCTCCCACAGACTTGAACAACGACACAACTATTTGACTTTATATTTTAGGGTTTTTTGGCCTCTGTCCACGTTTTTCTTACTTTACTTATGTTTTCATTCCACTTTGGTTTTCCTTTGTTTGTATGGGTAAACTGTCCGTTTTGTGCTCAAAATTTTGAGCGTTCAGTGAAGCAAAACCCCATTACATGTGCCATTAAACCCCAAAATATTAATAGATATGAATGGCCAATTTATAAACCTAATATTAAATTTTTTTAATTTGATCTTTATTCCAAAAGTATCTAGGTTTTTATGCAATTCCACACACACACACACAGAGACATATATTTAACCTAGTTTCTGGTGGCATATTAATTTACATGTGGACAGAAATTTGAGATGGGTAAAACCGAATTTAGCTTTATTTACGTAAATACGTTTTCCTCGACGTATAAAAATGCACAATATATATTTTTTCCATTCTAAATATGTACATATTAAGATATTAATAAACCACAATTGCACACTCCATAATTTTAGTTACTCGTCCAACTTCCTTGAATTTATTATTTCAGTGCACATGTAAAGAAATTTGATGTGGTTGAACTGTAAAAGAGTTTTGTTTGAATGTTTTGTGAAGTACATGTACACAGCTGATGCGGTGTAATGTTGAAAACATGTGAACAACTCTGTTAGATTTTCGTGAACATCAAAAACAAATCAAACGAGGTAGTTGTGAAAGAATCTCACACAACATTGAATTTCCTACCAGCTTATTTCAATTGACAGTAACTTTCCATGCATCATTCAAAATAGAGAAAAGCTACATTGTTTTTAAAATCCAAAAGATAAAAATAAAATAAATGTGTTGCATTTAGTTTAGTGGGAATTTTGATTTGTGTTTTACAAAATCAAAAATTCAAATGTGTTGCTTTTACAGAGAAAAATAACTAAAAAGAATAAAATTTTAATATAACATCATAAGATTTATGAACCCCAACATTGAAGGTTTATTATAATACACCTCCTGGATTAATGTTGCTGTATTTGTTGTGACGACGATGATGATAATAATAATTAACAAGAACTTACAAACAATTCTCACATTAGATATAGTTTATATTTTTTTGTAGAAAGCCAATAAACGATATTTATACGATTTTTTTATTTTTTAAGTTAATTTCAATAAAGAAAAAGAAAGAGAAAAATTCTCGAAAAACATAAAAAATCCAATAATTATAATAATTATAAAAAATCCAAATATTGCTCAAATTGGATTATTATAATAATTATAAATATATTGAACTATTTCACTTTCCAGAGACGAAGAAAAGCGAAAAGCGAAAAAGTAAAAGGGGGAAGAGGGCAAAGAGGGAAAAAGCAAAAGGAGGCTGAGAGGGACATATTCTCAGAAACTTTGTCTGCCAATCATATCAGTTCGCAGTTGCTGCCCATTGGAATTTGAAAGTTGGCAGGTAGAGAGAGCGCGACAGAGGGCGGGGAACCAGGAACGGGGAACGGGAACAGGAACGGGTATAGGGATGCAAATCGCGGACGGCGGGCACCCTTCGACCCTGCCCGGCCCGGCCTGGCCGAACCTGGCCCCACCCGACGATCACGCTGGTAACGACCCTGGAGAGAGTGGATCGAATCCGGAGGGGAACAGGAAGTAGGAACTGGAAGGTGAACGAGAACAGGAACGGGACTTCATCCGCACTTCATCTTCCACTTTAGTTTCGTTTTCTTTTTATCTCGAAACCCCGGCAGCAGCTCGACGCCGAGTTAACTCGCGATACGTCGGCATACGAAACACAAACTGCGAACAATTCGATAAGCTCTTGTGATCGGTTTGCCCCCCCCCCCCCCCCCCGTCTTGCACGCGTGTGTGCAAGTCCTAATCCGTGGTGCACGGCACCGAGACGCAGCCGTGGAGCTAGTCCGCGCAGCATTCGGTGTTGATCCCAGGCTTAGCTTTCTCGTCGCCCAGGGTTTCGAAGGTCAGGTGTGGTTTTTTGGAGTGGTGTGTTCGTTTTTTCGCATCAGTGCGATGCTGAGGGGCCGCGGGTTCATCTGTATGTTGGTGGTGGTCTAGACGGAGAAGAGGAGAGCCACTGGAATACGATAGTATTTATTTTTGTACTTGGACCCGAGGTCGTCTTGCGCCGAGTTTTTATTGAGTGGCCTGGTTGCGTGGCGTGGTTGGTAGGGGTTTTGTTCCGGTTTTGCGGTCGAAGTGGGGAGGTCTTGAGCTTGGACGTGCTTCCTTACCGTGAAAATGTGGCCTGCGGATAGTATTTGGGTTGGAGAAGAGGTCCTCGATAAGGCGAGGGGGAATGAAAGAGGACAGGATGTGCACATGGTTTGTGAGTGACTAGGTGGAGGCTAAGATTTCGTCGTGAAGGCCGGCTTCTAGGTTTGGTAGTTTGTTTGTTTTTTATTATGAGCATCACAAGGTGCTTGGAATTTCAGGGGCAGGTGGCGGCAGGGATTAGCCTTGGGGAGGCCCTTTTCGTGCTTCACGTTACGTTGTTCTGTGCGGAAATCGCAGTTGAAAGTCTGCGCTGATTTGCGTTGACCGTTGCGTCTTTTTGGCTTACCGGTTCTAATGCCCTGCGAAGAAGAAGTTTCTATTTGGTAGGTTGCTGTTTCAGCGTGCCTGCTGTGAGCACTTAGGGGACCCTAGGTACTTTTTGAAACTCGCAATGCAGGAATGCTCCTTGTGGAGTTCCGGGTGCGTTGGGAAGCTATAATTCTTCACCACTTTCTATGTCAGGGTTTTGAGACTTCTACCAGGAATTGGTAAGGTGATATTTTCGCGGTTACAAGCCACTCTACGTGTACACTACATAGAAGTCATCTCGACCACGGTAGGTTTCCGAGAGGTGCCCAAGGACTTTATTGGCGCAGCTCATCCTGTGATCGGTAATCTGAGATTGTCGACATAACTGGCTTGCTCCGATAAGTAGCGAGATGAAACGAGTAGAAAGCAAGAGGGATTTATTGGAGAGGTTAATTGCAGCCCGTCGAAAGTAGAGTTAGACGCGTTTTTCGTTCAAATACTCTTTGTTTGAAGCCTCTATGCCTTGTCATTGAGAAGAAAATTGACTGCAAGTGGTGGTCAGTGTTGCGGCAATGCATTTAGACTTCGAGATCAACTATTTTTGTTATTGCAATATTATCATTCTCGCACCGAGCAGCCTAACTTCGAGAGCAGAATTGTATACCGCCATGGTCTATTTTTCTATATAAAGGCCAATTATTCAACCATACGCAGTATACTAAATATAACATTTACAACTTGACGTAACAAAGGTATTTGCTAAGTCTTGGTAGGGCAAAGTCAGAGTCACATATTTTTTGCTATAGTGAGCAATGTTCGGGTTCCTCTTTAGCCCCATACACTGACTGTACGGACAGAAGGTGCAGCAATGTCTGCACTGGGGACAGTAAAGAGGGAAGAGGGGGCGGACGATGTATACGAACTCAGCTCCAGCAGTACCAACAGCGATGAACCCAGAGACGGAGACGAACTGGGTAAGAGAGCCAGTCCACAGGAAAACCCTTGGAGTGAAGGCTTTGTGCAGAAGAAGCAGAAAGTAGAGCCTGTGGATGATCTACGATTGAATGCGTGGAGATATGAGGATTTGAAGAATCATGCGCATGGAGATTCAGACCTTGGTCAAGAATCGAAGATTGTTTCACCGGTTGCTTTACCTTTTTTCCCTCAACCCTCTCTCGATGAGTCTGCGCGGAAGACGCCCGAGTCTCGAACCTCCTGCAAACAGTTCTGGAAAGCTGGAGACTATGAAGGGCAACATGCCGTTGTCACGCAAAAAGCAGGTGAAAAGTAATGTCTTTGAAGATTTGTGCTGCGTTTTTTTATTTTTATTTTCAATTAATTAATTAATTTTCTGAAGACACTTGGCTTGGTGATATAAGATCATGACATCTGTTTTTATTGAAAATTCAGAATGTTTAGATCCTATAATTTTTTTTCATGCATGTAATACCTGTTCGCCAAGTACCCTCACTTTATAACAGTATATTAGAGGTCTTTGAAGAGATTCTTTATTGTGTGTATTACTATTTTCTCATTTTCAAGCCTTTTGAGAAGTTAGATTTGCCATTTTCGAAAATCCAGACTCAAATGGCATGGAAGGGAGATTTAGTGCGGACAGTTTCCCTCATGACACCGTTTCTGTCAAGTGACGATTTAGACGCGTGCAATTCAATGCAGATTATGCCGTCATTTATTGTTTCACCACGTGTCATGAAGACAGCATTGTGCTGTAGAAAAAAATAAACATTTAATAACGCTCAGAAGTTAAAATAAGCAACGTCGTCTGAAATGTTCGCTCTTTTTTCAATCAGGTGCAATTGATCACGTTAGAGTCCATCCGAAGTTTCTACACTCCAATGCAACAAGCCATAGATGGGCTCTTGGAGGTACAATACACTCGCGTCATTCACTTCGTTTTTTTCTTTATTTGTTTGTTTGTTAAAAAGAGAGGTCCAGTTTGTTTTGGAGATATGTACTACTTTACTTTGAACCTACTGACATCGGAGACGTGAAATTGTTAGTCGTGTGGACAATGATTATCACCTCTTTCAGTTCGCTTTCGGTTGGAATTGCTATGCATTTACATACATAAGTTACAAATGTTATTACACGAAGTTTCTGCGAAAATGGAGGTTAGCTCCTTTTTTCAAACATAATGTTTCAATGAGACATGTGCTCTTATCCACGATTTTCCAGCCTTAAAAAAGTGTCACAGCACAGGATTATTCTAGGTGCCTCTTTTCTTTAAGATGACATCTAATAATCAATGAATATGTTTTTGCAGCTGTTGCTGAACTAGTGGACAACGCTGTGGACGAGGTAAGATTTGTCTCCCAGCAAAAATATGATGGTTGGAGTTCCTAGAGAGTTGATGATCAATGAAATTTGGCCCTCTTTCCATTTGTAATATTCATTGATATATTAGGCTTGGAGTTTGGGTGTGTAGTGGCGTGTAGCGTGTTACGTGTTGCTTATTACTTCTACTGAGACGAGAAGTTTATCAGAAACTTTGCTTACATCCAGTGGTTAATTTTATCCAATTTCCAGGTGTTGAATGGCGCATCGTTTGTTAATGTTGATGTGTCTTTACATCCTAGAAATCGTTCCCCAATGCTCGTCATTGAAGGCAAGTACTTTCTGCTGACGCTCAATTTTATGAACTGGGGCGATATTTTTATGAGTTACATTGTAGTTTTTGTCAATCTTGGCTGAGAATGCTTACACATGAATTACATTTGTCCTGGTTAGCATGTCGTCTGGTTAAATCTACACTTGCTTCCAGGTGAGTAGTATTTATTAGAAAAGTCTTTCCTATTTTCATACCTCTCTTACTGACCCATCTATTTTCCTGTAACATTCGGCTATAGATGATGGCGGCGGGATGACTCCTGATCGCATGCGTCAATGCATGTCCCTTGGATACTCTGCTAAGAGCAAAGGTGCCAACACGATCGGTCAATGTATGTACTGCTGCCTTCTCAACCGTTTCTTCTTCCCTCCATGAACATACATTTATGTCAAATTTTAGGTTATGTGTATTGAAAAATTTCAATGACTACAACGGACATGGTTTTTGGCTGCCAACTGAAGCTGCACGTTTACGACTTCTTATGTTCTGCACTGTGTTTCAAGCCGACCTGCTACTGTGAATTCTTTGTGGATTAGTCTTTGCTCTCTGACCAATGCCTTGGATTTGACATGATCTTATTCTCTCAAATTTGTAGATGGAAATGGTTTTAAGACTAGCACCATGCGCCTTGCTGCTGATGTTATTGTCTTTTCTCGATCTCGTGCATCTAATGGGCACAGGTAAGTCTCCACTTCGGGCCATTGAGAGCTTTTACGAATTCATGCCTTGCGAACTTTTTTTAGCACATTTTTTCCTGTTTGTGCATCATTCTTTTGATGGATTTTGTGAATCATCGTGTTAGATCAGAAGCTTTCTCATGACAATGCACAATAGGACCTAGTCTCAATCCGACACATGTTGCTTTACAGAGCTACGCAGAGTATTGGTATGCTCTCTTTTACCTTTTTGAGACAAACTGGACATGACGACATAGTTGTTCCAATGGTGAGTAGTGTTGCTGACAGTTTGCGCACCTTTGATCATCTTTTTCAGAAGTATGGTTGAAACTTGACGTTACTTGAGAAGATATGTCAGCTTTTGGGATTTATACTGGAGTCACTCAATTGGAGGATATCAGGTTCTTTCATAGAGAAGTAGAATGTAAAGTTGTCATTATTCTTAGACTTACGTTTTCATACGAAGTAGATGTCCATTGATTATCTTACTTGTCTTACGACAAACATTCATAAGTTTTGGGGTCTGGCACTTAATTAATCCTGGTCTGATTTTTTATACGTTACAGCTTCTGAGGAAAGGTCCTTACCTTGTGCAGATTGATTATGAAATTGGAGATGGCGAGGTGTGGAAAATGTTGAGGACAACTTTGAACGATTGGACTCACAACTTAGAAACAATTCAGACTTGGTCTCCTTACGGTAGTGAGGAAGAGTTATTTGACCAGGTTTGTTTGTTACAATCTTGACACATTTCCTGTGTATGCTTGAATTTATTCAGTGAAATTAAAGATTTTTATATGTCTAGAATATATGATGCAGACGTGGGTTCCTCAATTGTAAGAAGACACGTTATTCACGTAAATCTCATGAAATCAGAGGCCGTTGCTGCAATGCTCGCATCGGTGTCGTCAATTTTTATGTTTCATCACACCCTTTGCAACAGGATGGAAACTCCAAAATGAAGAGGATCTTGTAGTGAGAAAAGCACTTATCTAAGTTATATTGCTTTTGCAGTTTACAGGAATGAAAGACCATGGTACAAAAATCGTCTTGTACAATCTGTGGGAGGATGACCAGGGTCAACTCGAGCTAGACTTCGACACAGATCCTTCTGTGAGTAACCAGTCTCCTTATCTTGTCTTTACGAATATCCTTGTTATTCAACGGTATCAGAAATTGCAGAAAAATATGTCAAAAGTCAGGTGCGCACGTCATTTCGTGGCCTTTCTGCTACTTTTCTGAGCGTAGTTGCAGGTTCGAGGTAACCGACTGTGTTGGAATTTCTAGGATATTCAAATCAGGGGAGCGAATCGTGATGAGAAGAAAATTCAAATGGTTCAGCGGTTTCCGAACTCTAGACATTTCCTCACTTATCGTCACTCTTTGCGGGTAGCTCACACTTTCTGTTTATCGTAACTATCTTCATTCATATTTTTTTTTTTGCTATTCTACTTACACTTCATTCAAGCAAATGCTCACTATATTTAAGAATAAGTAACAGAGTAAACCTTCTTTTTGACTTATTGAATTTTCTTAGTATGGAAGCTTACAAATTATATTTGTTTCGCTGGAATGGTTGTATGGCAGAGTTATGTCTCGATTTTGTACTTGAAGATGCCTCCTGGCTTTAAAATCATCCTCCGGGGACAGGAAGTTCAACATCACAATCTTACTGACGATTTAATGTTCACTCAAGAACTCACATATAGGCCACAAAGTGGGGCTGAGCATGTTACAAAAGAAGCTGATGTGAGGGGCTACTTGTTTTCATTACTCGCATATCCAGTCTATTTCAGTGCCTACCATGTCTGCTAGCGCGTAGCTGTTGAGTTTACTGTAGTTTCAATGTAGAAGTGTGAATCATTGTACAACGTTTAAGTGAATTGATATACTCTGTACACATTGTGATCCTTTAGATGGTGGCAGTTGTGACTATTGGGTTTGTAAAGGATGCTAAGGATCATGTTAACATACAAGGTTTCAATGTGTACCACAAAAACCGACTGATTAAGGTAATTCACTGCTGTACAATTCCACATGTAAGACTGTATTTAATACTCCAGAGGACATATCTCCAATTTTTTGCTTGGAAGTTATCTCATTGCATTCTGTTGCGTAGGATATTTCTTATTTTGCATGTTATGTCATGCCTAAATGAGTTGATGCAGCATGTGCTGGATGGACGTTAACGTCACATGTTTTTTTTTTGCAGCCATTTTGGAAAATTTGGAATTGCACTGGTAGCGATGGGCGAGGCATAATAGGTGAGTTAATGTTTTGCTTGCAGGACTGTTTGTTATATTTGTCGGAGTATTACTATGAACGTTATGTTTTGTCTCGAGATTCAACAGAAAATGGTTCAGAGTAGCTTGAGACTTCCGTAAAATGTTTAGTAGTAAACGCAGGAGCTCAGAGCAATGTGACGGTTAATAGAGTTCAATTTTTCCCGTCCACAGATCGACTTAACCCAACATGCAAATATTTTCTTGGAAGTTTCTCCAGTAGGTCTTCACGTATGAGATTTCTTGCTCATTTAATTACAACAAGCTGGTGCTACGGACAGTGCCACCTTGGAGCTAGTGTTTATTTCATTTTGACTTGGGACTGGTTTTTTTTTTTTTTTTTTTTTTTTTTTTTTTTTTTTTTTTTTTTTTTTTTTTTTGCAGGAGTGCTTGAGGCCAACTTTGTTGAACCTGCTCATGACAAGCAAGGCTTTGAGCGCACAACAGTTCTGTCACGCTTAGAGTCACGCTTGTTGCAAATGCAGAAGAACTATTGGTCAGTTTTCTTATCCTTAAGCTCTGCACATCATCCATATAGTTAATGTACTGATTCTTTTCTAAAGAGTGTATGCTGTGTGTATACTTCTAATACTTGGTGACAAGCACCTCTCCAGGGCAAATAATTGTCATAAAGTGGGTTACGTAAGCAAAAGGAGTAAGAAGAAGAGTATTCCACCCATCTCTCTATCCGGAGGTACGATGAATTTTCAAATTTTTTTTGTGTAGTTATGAGCGATTGTAAGTTTTGACGCATATCATGCCACCGAGCGTTACGAAGATTGATTCTGCGGTGTTGGGTTCATGAATTCTGCTTCTGATTGAGCGTTCGATTTACAGCTCTGGTTGGTTGGTATGAGACTTTGCGTATATGTGCTTCCACATGGTTATGTAATTTTCGTAGTGTCTGGCCCTATTTTTCTGATTCACCTAACGTTCTTGATGTGCAGAATGTGTTGTGATTAGGGGGCAAGGTTCGACCATGTCATCTCCAATTTCAGACCCCCATGCTGACTTGCGCCTCTCTTTGCCATCTAACTCATTAAGTGAAGGTCGGAGAGGTGGAGGGGTTTTGCGAACTTATGGAGAGAGTACATCAGGAAGGCAACGGCTTGAAATTGAACCTGCTTCTGCAATATCTAGAAGCGGGTCGCTTACTAATGGAAACTCTGTGGCTAAGGTGCTTCCTGAACCTTCGCTTTTTTTTTTCATTCGATGTATATGAAGCTATATTGCAAGCTTTAGGGTAAAAGCAAGACACTTTCTTCATGAGTGTTCATTGCATATCACGTCCCTTCGTGATTGGTCATTGTGTTGTTTCTTGCTAACCTACATCTCCTATGATGCTGCAGGTTAACGAGTCTGTTCCAAAAGATAGTCGGAAATCATTGGAAGATCTTGGAAGAATGGTATTTTCCTTGTTCTTATTTGTTCAGTTCTACACCTGAATTGTCATTTCTTGTTACGTGAAGGTTATGGATATGTCGCTGTCAGAATCATGGTTGCACTTAATTTTACTTTCCAGTTGACCTTGATCTTCTAAAATTGGTCTGCACCTTGTCTAGCCTATGGCATTATGTTTCAGTGTACAGCGTTAGATCGTGTTATTTAACTGCTTTTGATATTTTGAATCTTATTCCTGATCGGTTTTCCAGTTTGTAAGAAGGGCTGCTGTTGCAGAGGCTCCCCATCCTCCACAAGGGCAGCAGCGTCCAGTCACTTCTAATGGGCACAAGGCAGCAGTGGAAGTTGAAATATTGAAACAACTCAAAGATGAAAATGACCAAATTCGAGAAAGGTTGTTGTCTTTCAACAAGTTTTTCTATATTTAGCTGTGCAGTTGACTGCATTCGCATGTCCAAAGACTGTTATTAGATTACAATCATGGTCACTGACGGGAGTTCTGAAATTGTTTTGATTCTCTTCAATTTTGCATTTTTCAGATTTGTAAGGTGGTTGTCCACTTTGTGAATCTAATTTGCAACTTAGATATAAATTATTTTAACAACATATTTGCCTTTTCTGTTTTTAAATTAATTTTTTTTAAAATCTTTTTTACTTTAGATGCCGGAGGCTGGAGGAGGCAAGTGATCAGAGTCTTTGGTTTGAAATTGATCGAAATCGCAAACTAGAAGCTCAGGTAAGTTATCTTGTTCTGTCTATCGTTAATTTCGTGTCGATAATGCACAATAATTACACATGCATGTGGACGAAAAGTTTTGAAGAGAAATTATTGTGGGATGTATGTGATTCAGTGATTCTGTGAAGAGTGCAACACTTGTCTCAGTTGTCGGCTGTTGTTTAAATGTGGGTGTTAAGGATGCGTGGTTCACGCATCTATGTTTCTGCAATTTAGATATTTTAGTTCTGAGTTCCGAAGTTTACACCCGTGGAGAGTATTATTTTACTTTGTTTTAAGACAAGACTGATGAAATCTGAACATGGGATAGCTAATATTGATCTTGTGGCTAAAGCAGCTTCTGGATTTAGAGCAACAACAGGCAGTTTACAGGCGCAATTTAGAGAAATGTATTCGAGAACGGGACAGCCTGCATGTTGCATTGGAAGAGGAGCGACAGCTTCGAGAACATGAAGATGAAGAGATGAGGAAGAAACTTAAGGTTGGTTGATATCATGATATTCCCTGCATTTGAGTAGAGCATGCTTTCTCTGGACTGTAGTTTCTTGAGAAGTTAAATTCATCCAGTCGTTTCGTAACTATTTTTCTAATTCTTATTTTCTTTGTGCATCAGGTAGCACTGCTCCGTGTGCGAGAACTGGAATCCGAGAACCACCGGTTGCGTTTCTCAAGGTGTTGAATCCTCGTGTGTGAATTGGTGATCCGTTCACAAAATCATGAGAAACATGTTAGTGCATTCTATCACATTCACAGGCACTGCTTTTTGTACAGTTATTTCATGATCTTGGTTTCACCACCACGGCTTTGCCTATGATGAGTATTGGTTTACTCATCAAACCAGTCGTGACGTCAATGGTGCAGTAGGGACACAGTGTAGCGTGGTCTGTTTCGTACATCTCTAGCCACCATTGCAGAATGGAGGTCTGGTCGAGGTAAGAGCAGAAATTTTGTTTTGTTTAAACTCAGTTTGAACATTCTTCTATGAGGTTTGCAGTTGTGACGCATAAGATCACTGATCACAGCTGTTTCAAACCTCCGACTGTAGACTTCATGGTCATGTTTCTACAGGTGCAGTTCTACGGAAATAGTTCATTCCATGTACAATTTAAGGCCCAATATGTACACCGATTTTTATTAGGAATGGGAACCTTGCAGGCAATGTTTCTGATGATTTTCAATTAGTACATAATATAGTGCTGCAAAAATAGTTGACTGCAAATGTGATCTAGATTTTCAGTTGTAATCACTAATGGCACAACGGTGGCAAGTCATTAGCATGTTTTACTGACACTTCAATTAAATGATGCTATATGTGGCATCCATGTTAATCACACAGAATAATTATTTTTTATTATCAGCCAAGTCTTCTACATACAAGTTAACAAACAACAGCGCCACTAATCTCATCTGAATCTCTAGCCCCTCCTCCACACAAAAAAAAAAGAGTCCAGAACCAAGACCAATACGAAAACTAATCCACGCCTCGGGAATGGCGAAACGACGGACACGTGGCGGTGGACCCAAAAGGAAGTGGGATGAGGAGTGGGCGGTAGGTCACCTGGATTCGCCGGTCGCCCCTCATCACTTTAACCTGACTCGCAGGTCTCGAATGCGACGCAGCCGGTAGAAGCCGGTGCGCAGGTGTGTCCAATGAGCATATTCAAAAATCTGGGAGGCTCGGCCTCGGAATCTCCGTCGTCCACAGCCCTCGAGACCCAGAAATCCGAAGAGCGATTCCGACCCTCCGGATAGACGTCTAACTACTCTCTCTACATCCAGCAAGCAATTCTTCGGAACTGGGGTAGCGAGTCGACCGATTGCTCTGCATCGCATTGTCGGGATCGTTGTTGCAATTTGAGGCGTGTTTTTTGTGGGGGGCGACAATGGCGATGACGGTAGCGGGATGCGCAGGAGGAGCTGCAGCAGCATTGGCAGGGAGAGTGACGACGGACATCTCATTGGCAGTCGCCAAGCCGACACGCATGCTGTCTTCGTCCTCGGCATTGTCGTCTCTGCCCAGCAAGCTTGTTGGGAAGCTGCCGGCGCAGTCTGCAGCCTCTAGAAGACGAGGGTTTGTGTCTATGAGTGTGAGCGTTGGCGCCGAGGTTACCACGAACGATGGCGCCTTCGCGGATTACAAAGTCTCCACTGCGTTTCTCTTCCCCGGTCAGGTGCTTTGGGACGTTTCGGGTGTCATGGGTTTTGGGTTTTGGTGTTATCAGGGAGGTTTGTTTGATTGAGTGAGTGAGTGGCATTTGGGAAGAGGTTTTCTTCTGAAGGATTGGTAAGTTGTGAAGGATTTTGGTTTTATTTGTGTTCGATGCAGGGTGCTCAAGCGGTGGGAATGGGATCAGAGGTGCACACGATCCCGGCTGCGGCTGCCCTCTATTCTAAAGCTAATGAGATTCTCGGGTATGGCTCTCAATTGGTGCCGAATGTTGGTAGTGATAATTTTTTTCATTTTTTTATGTCGGCATATGTTTAAATGCGAAACCATGGCACTGAAATATTAGTAGCAATTACAGAAGATTCGTAGGAAATTGGATTGCTCCAAGTCAATGCTGGTACCCGCGAATTGCTTTTCTTTGCGTAGTAAACGATTTGCTGGGCACTGCAACAGGTATGACTTGTTGGACATCTCTATCAATGGGCCGAAGGAGAAGCTAGACTCTACTGTGGTTAGCCAGGTAGTCAATATGCCAACTTTTTGGATATGTAACTTACATCTCGGTGTCTTGAGTCTAGTACGCGGATAATGATGATGGACTCGCGAGCCATGTTTTTGTTATTACTGTCATGTGGAAATGACTTAAAACCAGATTGTTTTGGTCGATCTCTTGAGACTTTATAAGTTGTTAATTTGTGCAGCAGTCGAGAATGAGTGCAGATCTTTCAGAGCGAAACCAGTGATTTGAATGAAACCATCTGCGTGTCTCTTACTTGAATATCTCTTTAGTGTGACTAATTCTTGAATATTGGTATTTGGAGAGCAGCCAGCAATCTACGTCGCGAGTTTGGCAGCGGTTGAGGCTTTGAGAGCCAGAGAGAACGGTCAAGCTATTATCGACTCTGTGGACGTGACCTGTGGTCTTAGTCTTGGGGAGTACACTGCTTTGGCTTTTGCTAATGCTTTCAGGTAAAGTATCTGTCATGTCAACTACTGCCACATTTGCTGTCATCAGTCTATTTGCTTCCGATTCTCGCTGTAATTTTCGCATCATCCTTTAAAACCGTATGTGGAACTATTCGACATATAACAGAATTCATTAATTCGTCGAAGGAAATAGAATCCATCACATTCTTGTTCTCTTGGTAAATAATTTAGGCTTTGATTGTTGCAGTTTCGAAGATGGCTTGAAGCTTGTGAAGCTCAGGGGTGAAGCTATGCAGGTCACTACTTAGCCCTTCATTTGTATACCCCCTAGTTAGGCTCCGTAACATCTTATATCTTTGTTATTCGCTGGATAGAAGTGGATGATTGCATTGTGAGGACTTTCTTGACACATTGGGAGATTCTGTTTACTGGGTTCTGAAACTTTCCGGTATTGCAGGCTGCTGCAGATGCGACCCCAAGTGCGATGGTCAGCGTTATTGGGTTGGACGCAGAGAAAGTGGCTGCTCTTTGTGAGTCTGCCAATGAAGACGTTAGCGAGGATGAAAGAGTCCAAATTGCTAACTTCCTATGCCCGGTATTTAAACGAAACATCAATCCTTTTAGAGTGGCTATTTAGTTGTTTTTGTGGGCTTTATAGCGTCTCCATGCTCAGTTTCTGTTAGGTGCTCTAAACTAGAATCGTACACAAGCTGTTCTGGACATGTTTGAAAATTACCCTGCGAGTGAGTGATTTGTCTGGTCTCTTAATATAAGTAATTTTGGCCTCTGGCTTAACGAATATTGCTGAATCTGCAGGGCAATTATGCAGTGTCTGGTGGTGTGAAGGGTGTGGAAGCACTTGAAGCCAAGGCTAAGAGTTTCAAAGCTCGTATGACTGTGAGTCTCGTTAACTTCGTAGGTCACCGTGACGTATTCGTTTGGCTATCTCTTTCACCTACATCACATAATAGAAGAGTAAAGATGTCTTAATCGCCTATCATAATGAGATCACACCAATTTATATTTTGTGTCTGTAGGTACGACTTGCAGTTGCTGGCGCATTCCACACGCGGTTCATGAGTCCAGCAGTTCAGAAGCTTGAAGCTGCCCTCGCTGATACTGAAATCAGAACTCCAAGGATTCCAGTTATTTCCAATGTCGATGCTGCACCTCACTCCGACCCTGCCACTATCAAAAGGATTCTCGCCCAGCAGGTATATTGTTGTTTGGAAATCTGCTGTGTTCATAATGGATGGCAACTGCTACACAGGGGCCGTGTCTCGCAGAAGTAATATTCTGTTGGCTGTTGAGTTGTAGTGTGAGAAGGTTCCGGAAAGTTGTACAAGCGTTGTGTTGAATTATGTTCCGGAGTGGACCAATTTCTTCTTTTGTTCCACGTTGTGTCTTGTTTATTAGCATGAGCTTGTTATTCCCTCGTCCAAGATAGATTTTGATAGTTTGTGCTAAAATGCAGGTTACGTCTCCTGTTCAATGGGAGACTACTCTTAAGACTTTGCTCGGAAAGGGACTGCAGAATAGCTACGAGCTCGGCCCTGGCAAGGTATGGGCGTCTGCTCTTTTCTCACTGTGAATAGTTTGACCTGGAACTTTCCTCTTGATCCTTGGTTTACTTGACGGTTTACTTTTTTCAGATATCCGCTTGTGCTTTTTAAGCTCAGTAAGATTCTGTTGAAGTTATGGGGTGGCTAGCAGTTAACTACCACAAATGACATTCTGATTCTTTTAAATCCAGCACTTTTTCTAGACGCTCACGTCTGACATTTGCTTCTTGATACTGATCTTGCAGGTGATTGCTGGAATAGTTAAGAGGATCGACAAGAAGGCGCCTGCTGTTGAGAACATTAGCGTGTAATTTAGTGAATGAAGCAACACTTCTTGGTATTGTTGGTGTGCAACCAGTACATTCCAAAGAAGTTCCCCTTGTCTTGAATAGTGTTTCGATCATGCTTTGGTATTTTAGTGTAGTGAGGTAGTTGGGTTAACTCATGATGAGGGTATCCTACCGGTATATTGTGGAGGTTGTGCTTCCGTTTGATAGTTCGCAATTGGTGCAGTAAGTTGGTTACGGTTTTTCTGCGCCCGTTAGAATTTGTCATTTGCGGGATTTTTGTGGGAACAAAGAAGAGCATTCGTTTGAGTTGCTAGTTTTATAATTTCCTTGACATATTTAGCAGTTGTTCCTGATATTGTTGTCACTCAAGTCCAGACGTTTCTCACGAGGTCTTAATACTTACAAAGCAACTGAAAAGCTACTGACTCCTAATGTTTTGCTCCGCTAAAACAATATTTCTGGGTGAGGTTGGAAACAATCTTCTAGGATGTGGAAGACTCCCACAAATGCGATGCGAGGTCACTGAACAATGTGGTTCAGATACTACAAATCAAACAAGATTATTTCATGTTACGGTGTAGCAGCAGGGTCTGAAAATTTGTCGTTTTGACAAGCAACGTTAACATCCTTGATGTGCTAATGAGGTCAATGCCACCGTGGAGGAGGGTATGAAAAACATATTGCCAAAACAGAAGTTGAATACTGCTAATACATCTGAACTCACCACCTTATCTGTAAAAACTTTTCAGCATAATTAATAGAACGTATTGAATGTGTGTTAGCATAGGATTTTTTTCAATACCAGAGTTCACATAGATTTTCTGATTTATGTGCATTAAGAACTTAACCAGGTCAAATTAACATTCATTTACTAAGGCCATTTGATTCTTACACTGTTAATCACGCTTTTCTAAAGTACTAATTGAAGATTTGTAGATAATCCTGTAGAACAATCGTTTTCTGAATGCAAATCTATTGTTATTTTAATTTTATTTGTGTTGATAGAAAATTGTTAGTTAAATGTGTTATAATCCTTTTTTTCAAACATTAACTCATCTTCAGTTTTGACTTGTACGCATTGGTGACATTGAAATTTTGTTTTCTTTACAGTCGTCATCTCAACAAATTCAATTCAAAGAGTTTTCCACTGCGTATGGATTGAATTGTCCATGACATAATTGTGACAATATGTTTGAAGCGTTTTAGTTACTAATCCGTTTGGAGTACAATGTTTTCTTCATGTTACTTCCATATAATTTACAGTGTAAGTGTTTTGATGGAACTATCACAATTGTTAGTGTATGATTCTTTGTTGAATCAGAATATTAAAAACAATCAAGTACTACAGACCTATTGATTATAACCAAGAATATTAGATTGGTTGGATCCATAATTTAAACAAGCACGAGTATAGTCAAACAATTTTTCCAAAGCACTCTGATATATAAAGCCCAGGTAACAATTTGTTCCAATGAAAGGAAAATAATGAACCAACAATTGAGGACCATTGGGAATATTTGGATGCATGTAGGATTAGGTAGTAGTCATGTCAAGAGAATTGTGTGTTGCTCTAGAAGTTTTTATTTTATTTTTATGTAACAAGATTTGATATTATTTGAATTTTGGAATAAACATCTAAATCATATTATTGTATGGTGTAGTCTTCATTTACAAAACATATGTTTATTTGTTCTATTCCATCTAATTGTTTGTCATTAGGTTGTGTGTGGGTATTTGAGTAGTGGAGAAACATATTAATACTTGAAACTAGATATATATATATATATATATATATAATATTACATATTGTGGTTTTATTTTATTACATTTGTACAAAAATATAAACATCAAAGTTATTTGTTTGTTTTGCTTTAGTTTAATTTAGTCAAAAACAATCAAATCAAATCAAATTTAGTCAAAACAATAAAATCAAAAATATTTGTCTATCCATGTTTTTGCAATACTTGATTATTAATGTTATTATGATGATTTTAATATATGTCTTTTAATTCATATGTAATCTATTTAGAAAGTGTGTATTGATTTTTGGAAGCAGCTATGTAGACATTGGGAGGATCTTGGCACTGAGGTGGACCCTAGTTTAAAAATAAATAAATAAATAAATAAAAAGAAGAAAAAGAAGAAATAAAAGGGGTGGGCATTTAGTGACTATCTAATTTTGTTAAAAATATGTAATGGTTAATAATATTAATTATTAAAAGGAGTGAATTTTATCATAAATTTTATTTTACACTATTTTGATCTTGAAAATTACTTACATTCCTCAACTTCTAAAATCCTGTTGTGAAACAATTCATTCAATTTGTGATGCACCCAAAAATACGTTCTCTAAAATCCTTGATTAGGTCAATTCCTAGGGAACGAAAGAATCAACCTACGAAAGGGGGAAACAAAATGCATGAAATAAAATACCCTGGTTTGGATGCGATAATCAAACAAGGAGAGGCTTTTAGGGTTTCATTCGGAGACAAACAAAACAACAAAAGACGCGAGGACCCACCACAATTGCATCGGGAACCATGGGAGCTCTGTGCGTAAGGGAGGAGAACGGATATGGAATGAGGGAACGGGGGAACGGGGGAACGGGGGAACGGAGTGAGGGGATCCGATGAGGGGATGGACGGCGGGGATAGGGCGAGGGGGCGAAACCCTAATGCTGCTGCTCCGAGCGGGGCTGGCTGTGCGCGAGGTTGCAAGAGGGGAGCTCGTCGAAAAGGAAGCTCTTTTCCCAGTGCACCTTTCGTGGTTGCAGCCAGGTCCTTTACCCCAGCAGGTTAGCGACGCGGGCTCGGAGCTCGTATCGATACAACGCGATGGCATCTACAGCAGCAGCTCGCCCCCTGGTCACCGTGCAGAGTATCGACGGAGGCGAGAAGGGTGCTCAGGCCTCTCTGCCCGCCGTTTTTCTGGCCCCCATCCGCCCCGATGTGGTCGCCACTGTGCACACTGCCCTCGCTAAGAACAAGAGGCAGCCCTACGCCGTGAGCGTCAAGGCTGGACACCAAACCTCTGCGGAGTCATGGGGAACGGGACGTGCCGTGTCTCGTATCCCTAGGGTTCCCGGTGGTGGTACTCACCGCGCCGGACAGGGAGCTTTCGGAAACATGTGCCGTGGTGGGCGCATGTTCGCGCCCACGAAGATTTGGCGCCGGTGGCACAGGAAGGTTAACCTAAACCAGAAGAGGTACGCCATTGCCTCCGCCTTGGCTGCCTCCGCTGTTCCTTCGTTGGTGTTGGCTAGGGGTCACAAGATCGAGCAGGTCCCCGAGGTGCCCTTGGTCCTTGCTGACGGGGCTGAGCACATCGAGAAGACTTCCGCAGCTGTGAAGCTGTTGAAGCTTATGGGAGCTTACGCTGATGTGGAGAAGGTAAAGGCTAGTCACAGCATTAGGGCTGGCAAGGGTAAAATGAGGAACAGGAGGTACGTTTCGCGCCGCGGACCCCTCGTCGTCTATGGTACCGAGGGTGCCAAGCTCGTGAAAGCCTTCAGGAACATCCCCGGTGTCGAAATCGTTTCTGTGGATCGTTTGAACCTTCTTCAGCTCGCCCCAGGTATGGAGGACTTCATTCTGGTGTCCTAAATGCAGTTATCTATGTTAACGAGAATGTGGGTTTCAGGGTTTAGGGGTTTTTTTTGTACCGTTTGACCTGATACTCAAAAGGTCATTCGATGTCACCGATGTTAGCAACCTAATTCAATTATACCAGAAGCCAATGTGGTACTGTTACATATGAAATCCTACATGGTTGGTACTATTTGGAGGTTGTCTGTGATAGTCGAGATACCTATATGCAATCAGATCAATTTTTAGGGTTTCGGAATTGCTTTAGATCCTTTAGTAACTCTCTGTTAATTGGCGTAGGTGGTCACCTTGGCCGATTTATTATCTGGACCAAGTCTGCCTTTGAGAAGCTCGACTCAGTTTTCGGCACCCAGGAAAAGAAGTCTCTTGTGAAGAAGAATTACATCCTCCCCCGCAACATCATGGGCAACCCTGACTTGTCGAGAATCATCAACTCTGATGAGATCCAGAGCATCGTCCGTCCGGCCAAGGTGGATCTGAAGAGACGTGCACTGAAGAAGAACCCATTGAAGAACTTGGGTGCACTTCTCAAGCTCAACCCGTATGCCAAGACTGCCAGGAGAATGGAGCTTTTGGCTCAGGAGAGGCAGGCCAAGGCCAAGGCTGAAAAGCTTCAGAGCAAGAGATCCCAGCTCAAGGTACTTGCTGTTGTCTACATGTCTCTTTTGTGAATTAAGTCCAACTCTGTACTGGCACTTTTCAGTGCGGTATAAAGTGAAACAAATCTCTTGTGCGCAATGTTCATTTTAGGGTTTCTGTGCTTCTCTTACTGTAATTTTAATTTGCGCAGCCGGAGGAGAAGGAATTGATCAAGAAGCAGGGCGCTTCGTGGTACAAGACCATGGTATCGGACTCCGAGTACACAGAGTTCGAGAACTTCACCAAATGGTTGGGTGTCTCGCAGTGAGTTGGAGCCTTAGTAGCCCGTTATTTATAGTTACTGGACATGTTGCTATGCACTTGTGCTTGTTTCTGTCGCTGAAAGAAAGAGTTACCATGATGTGTCCTGTGGGGGCGCAATTTTATTGTGGCATCGTTTACAGAACTTGGGTTTGACTGTACTCCCTTTTATGCATGGGAGGTCGAAATTTAAACGCGTCTCTGTTTATGTTTTGATTTATTACATTTAGTTACCTCGCTGTCAATTATCGTACACCAACTCTATCCTAGCTGCTGAAGTTGGGTATCTTCGATGTCGTGTGTTGAATTGCTGGACCCCCTCGGTCGAGTTGCTTCGCCATAATTCTTCACGTTGTATCCTCTGACAGGTGACCTGACTCCAAAATTGAACCCTTCCCGCACCTCTTGCTTTCTTTAGAGTTAGCTGCTCTGGCTCTCTAACGTGCTTGCCAAACAAGCATTAATCTAGAAGTCTTCTTGTCTTAATTCTGTGCGTGTTGTAGAGGATTTAGTGGGCGAATGCAGTTCAAGGATGTTAAATCCGAGTCGTATGCATTCAACTTCCGAGGACTCTCTTCCCAATTCCAGTCCAACGTTGGCAATGTCCCCAACAGATTTGGGGCGTTGCCTAGGCTTTAGTGTCGGAATATGGTGCAGGTTTTGCCTACTGAAATTATTAGAAAACGATGTTCTATTTAGAAATTTCAAAGTACTTGATCCTGAACCTGGTACTTAGTGAAGTGATGAGGCTCGGTATGAAGACTACATAAGAAGATTGACTGTACCAATGTCGATGAAGGTATACTTAGGACCAATTTTTTTGGTTTGCAAGTAATTCTGTATTGTTTAATCTAGGTTTTGTATTTGATTTACAGAGCGACCCAGATCTTTTGTAGAATTAAATGTGGATCTTCAGTCTTACTGTTGCTCTGTAGTTATCAGTTTACCGAAATGTGAATTCTGTATTTCTCTGTAGTTATTTTTCCCTCCCTTCAAGAGAAGAAATGTTTTTGAAGACAAGTAAAGCATTTAATGATTTATTCAAATGAAGACATATTTAATAAAAAACAGGAGTATTTATCTATTTATTTACTGTAGTTATACATGTTTTGAATTATCAACCTTACGTTAAAAAGCTTTTATTTCGAAACTTCAATTGTGCGTCATAAATTAATTAAATTATATATCTGCAATATGACCAGTTTTTTTTTTGATGTTAAAAGAATTATTTTTTTGTACAAGCAGATCCAAATTCTTTACAAAATAGTACGTAACGAATGGTGTAAGAACATATTGTATGATATTAGTAACTAGTGATCAACTAGTTAAAAGTAAAACTTCTCTTCGAGATATAAATGTGTATTTTGAAACTGAAATGAATCATTACACCCTGATATCTGTGTGTTGAGTGATGAGTTGTGCATACTTAAATAAAAGGTTATAAAAAAAACTAAAAACAAAAGAAAAGATATATATATATATATATATATATATTTTAAATAAAAAATATAAAAAATACATATTCTAATGTCACAAAAATCCTTTGTACTAATTAAGGAGAGATAGCTTTTTATATAGTTTATAGAGAGTGTTTTAAGCCTAAGTTTCTCTTTGAAAGAACTATGATGATATGAGGTAAGTTGTGTTCATTGGGCTTCTTTCTCCTCTTTGAACATCTCAATTTAAGAATCTTGCAAATCTATTAGTATGTTATGTAGTGTTAAGCAAGCCATGACCTACTTTATAATCTTTTGCATGTCTTTAACATCTTTCAATAGTCTCTTCACTTCTTGAAGAAAATACCACATGTCTTTTACAATCTTGATATCATATTTATTCTTGACTTTCACCATCGCCACATAGTAGTTAAATTCCATTTTTTCTTGCAAAAGAATAGTTAATAACTTAAAAGAAAAAAAAACCATATTGGATTGATTATAGATTGAGTTGGCTAGCAAGTATTATCTTTTGTTAAAATAGTATTTAGGATGCTTATACAAAGAAGTATTCTTACATACAATGGAATTGTATGTAGAACCATACTAATCAAAATAAAAAGCATTGCTTTATTGGTTGGAGTCACATACTACTACAAAGATCCTTTAGTTATTGGCTTTTGATAAAGCTGCAAAGTTGTTCCATCCACAAAACCAATGCAGTTGGAAAAGCCTTCTGTTTCTAGCACTACAAATGTTTCTTTTTTTGTTTAGTATTTGGCTATGGATTTATTGCTTCGTCATGTCACAAACAACTCTATGTACAAGAAATATATATATATATATATATATATATATATACATATATTTTTTTCTATCTTAAAAGTTCTTTAGACAATATGAAAGGCTACTCCATAACTATAATTTCCAAGATGCATGAAACAAAGGATAGTCTAATATGCAAGAGTTGCTTAAAAGAGTGACTATTGTTAGTTGAGATTGGATACCTCTTAAGGTGATTGACAAGCGCACGGAAGAATTTATAGCTAGTGTAAAATTGTTGCTTGAATATAGGCATTGATTAGAATAAAAGATAATTGATGTAACAAGACTTAATGTCTTTTCATTCCTCTCAAAGATCTTTGATTAACAAATCATAATCTTCTTGCAAGCATTGCATGACATTAAACTTAATTAGGAGGTATTCACGTATGTCAAATAAAATTAGGTCACAAGTATATAAACCACTTTCTAAAAACACCCAATTCATTCATTGAACAAAACATCCACTACATATACAATTCACTAGACAAAACATTTGTTGCATAATTGATTTGTAATCTTATAGTCTTGCAAAGCAATTTTGCAGATATTTTTTGTAGATATTGATATAAGTGCTTATATCTTTCAAACCATTGCTAAAATCAAGAAGACATAAATCATAATATCCACCTTTTTTCTTTTTAAGGTTTAATCCCTCCTACTTAAGAAATCATATTTTCTTAATCAAGTTTATATATTTTTTAAAAAACAACTGTAATTTTTTGGATTTTAAAAAATATCTATAAAATGTGCGAAAAAAAATTACATATACAATCATCTAATATTTAACGAATTATAAAAAAAATCCAAAAAAATAATTAAATGAACACCAATGTGTTTGGATAGCTGAGTTATTTTAGAAATCTAGATGTATTGTAATCTTCTTGGTTTTGTCTACAATTGAGCAAATTTTCCATAATTTGTTAAATACCAGTTAATCAAAACTAGCTTTCAAAAAATGCTTCAACAGCTATCAATTTGTTTCTTTGATTAGTTTACAATACTTGTTTAAAATAGTTACCAGACTCTGCTATCTTTGGGGATATTATCTGTTTATTTATTTATTTTATTAATTAATTCCTTAAAATTACTACACTTTTCAAATCATGTTTTCAAATCCAAATGTGATTGCAATTATAGTGATTTGCTACTTCTCAAATTTGGATTCAGTGCAAGCATTGTCGATTTCCATTTGTAACCACATTTACATCCCAAATCATAAAAAATGAATACGCATCCTAACATAAACTCTTCCCAAATCATAAACTCTTCCACAACAACAGTAGTTTATTTTTAAAAAATCATATACAAAATTAAACAAATAACGTGATGTTTTGCAGTAATAAATGACTTGTTGTAAGAAGAAAAAGAAAAGAAAAAGAAAAGAATCAAAACAGAACTCACAAGACACTCAGTTTCTACTCATAAATGGCAAAGTGGAACCAAATCCACCAACAAACTCATCCAACAATACTGAGTGTTAAGTGAGCATTCGGAGAAGCGAGACACCGACACTCATCCCTGAACAAACAAAATAAATAAATAAATAAAATGGTGCATGTCGTGAATCTCTGAAGGCTGAGTTGGTTCGTGAAACTGATTCATCATCACATTCTTCATGGACTCCAATGCATGCTTCAGTGAACATAAGCTGGATCGAAGCAATGAGGGTGGCGATCCCTGGAAGAAGTTGATCTCACCACATTCAAGCCTCCCTCTCTGTTGATTCCACCCATCTGGTCTCGGTGGCTGTGCACCTCTGATCACTGTCGCTTATCGATCACACCCCAGTCGATGATTCGATGTGGCGTTACGTTTTTTACACAGTGCTGGTCTGTCCTGATTGTTGCAGGATTCGATGTATATACTGGACGTCGATGCTTGCTCACGCACCCGCATAGGGATCCTCGTCGTTGTTGTCGTCAAGTGGTCATCTCTTCGTGATTGAAAACTTTGGAATATAGCTACTGTCTGGATGTGGCTGACATCGACGGTTCCAATCCGTGGATTCTAGACAGGTTCAGGATTTTCTGAAAAAGCTCTCGCTTCGTTATGGCTTCTGTAACACATCGAAGTTGCGTGCAGATGAATACGAGGATTGGAAGGGATTCTATTATAGTTATCTGAATGTTTTCCAGGTAACGGGCACAGCAGGTGCATTCCCGGTGCTTGGGTTGCGACTTCCTGGTGAAAGAGATATTAAAATAGAGGTGGGAACCGTTCTCTGTGAAGTTGTAAATTCAAACAAGTTCCGATAAAAATAGGTTAATTTTCGTTCTTCAGAGGAATATCTTTTTCTGTGCAATCCGAGGCGTTCATGCAAATATCAACTCCATGAAGGCTGTGCTAAATATTTCCAAGTTTAGCAAATATCTTAGCAGTTGTCGTTTATCTGTCTTGGCTAAAAAGGTTCAAAAACCCTGGTTTCCCCTCTTGCAAATTGCTTCAGATGAATTTGAAGTGCTCTATCGCTTGGTTGAAAAAATAATATAAAAGTTAAATTTTCTTGCATAATTTTGGTGCACTTCCTTTTCGTACAATTACCAATGTGCTTCAATCACCAAATTGCGTTAGACTGTCTCACGTCACCGAGAGGTGTAGAAAAAGCTGAAGTTTTAATTAATTCAAACGATCTTGGCCTTAGAAAAATTCTAGAGTTTTGATAAATTGAGATTGGTATGTTGCCGAAGTATCAGGATTGTTACGGAGGCAGGAAAGCACAGCTGAATTCCACTACCATGTGCACTTGTTTTGAATTCGACACAATCCTCGCAGATCTCACATTGCCACATTTCAATACTGGGCACAATCGCTATTCTTGGTGCTGAAACCAGTTTTCTCGATGGTCAGTTACACCAAACGCAAAACCCAGGTTAACCTGATTCATTCTACTTCGTTCCGAAACAGAACTCAAGGAAAGTTTCAACGAAATCTGTAAGAAGTGTATGGTTCCTCAATCAATCATTATGTGAACTACGACCTCAAAAGTCACGACCCTCAATCCTATTTCCTGTCCCTTCATTCCCTTCTCCGAAAGATAGCTTCCATATTCAACTAACCCAGTTTGAGCATTCTCATCCCGATATTTAAGGCCATTCGTCGCTCGCTCGGAATCCCACTTTACTACCAACTCTTGGGTAAAAGTAGATACTAACGTTACATACCAGTACTTGAAAGTTCCATAGTCCTCAACGACAACGTGGCCCAAAAAATGCATGTTCAGACCCAATCGAAAGGTTCCAACAGGTAACGGTATGTGGAGTACAGCAGGGTGGCACGCCCATCACACGATCAACAACACGCTCTCACACAGTCACGAAGACGAGGAGCACACGCCAAACTCCTGCAAACCCCCACGACGATGTCGATCACAGCGCTGCAGCCACCCCGAACTCACACAGCCATCGATTCTCGACGACGCACCCGATGCACAGATTCACTGCAGTGAGGCACCAGTTCGATCGGGTCACGCAACTCGCTCCCACTTTCACGCGTCAGATGCCACAAGAGCAATCTCCGCCGCGCCAAACTCCCCAATTAATCACCCTCTCTCTCGCTCTCACTCTCTCTCTGTCTCCCTCACTCACTCATTCACCCCAGCCCCCCACGAGGATGCAACAAAAACACTCAGCATCGAAAGCTCCGGTCACGAGCTTCCACAGTAGCCTAATTCGAGCACCCACGTGGCCGAGATAGCTTAACCAGCATGGCTCAATGAGTGGACCACGGAGGCAACGATGCATGGATGGTGGAACAACAAAGTTCAAAAACCAGAAGGATTATGAAACACTGGTTGCAATGGGTTACGTAACCAGTGTCCATGACTACGAAATCAGTGCCGAGCAGTGACTGACAGCGGCGGTGGCGGTGTACGGATCGCCGATCTAGCTTATCACTCTGGGATCTAGCCACAGATGCACGATCCTAACTACTACTACCACTAAGTCCTCATCTACTTGCTTCATCCGCCTCCGGTCCATGATCTCGTCGACATGATTCTGCCGCAGTTTCGTGATGTTGCAATGCGGTGTCGGTGCAAGATCCTTTTTGTTAGGGTGAACATGAATGAAGCACATGAAGCTGAATGTTCAACATGCAGTGAATGTTGGGGTTGGAGTTGTGGTTTTATGAAAGCAAGGTTGCCAAGATGTGAACTGCTTGATGTCCTCTTTATATTCATCTATTTATATATTCTTAATGTTGTTTGCTTTGACACTGGGGTTTAGGGTTTAGGGTTCGATAATTGAGGCTGTGTTAATAATAAAGAGAGTGTGTTAATGAGACTTTGTGTTTTGTGTGTGAGAAAAAAGGACACAAAGCGGGGGGGCATCAGAGCTTGCGAAGTGTTTTTTCATTTTGGGGGGGATGAACTTGTTCGCTTTTTATCCATGACGTTGTGTTTTCACGTGAGAGTCCAAGTGGATTTTTGTCAATTGCAATTGCATTGTTTGACATGTTCTATCTTTCTATTTTTCTAGCGTTTCTTTTTAATATTATATGGAATAAACTAGAGGAGAGAGAAACCATCTTTGATTGGCTGCATATGTCATTATTTTCATCAAAAGTGAAAGCAATAACTCAACTTTTGATCAATCAAAGTTCAGAATCTGCATACAATTGATGTAGATTGCTAATAATAGCATTGTAAGATCATTAGGCAAAGAGCTCAAAAGCATCACAACGTGGAACAACATGCAACATGGAGTTTCACGTCATATGGCATTTCAAACAAAAGGTTAAATTACAACAAGTAGTTTATAATATTTTTTTGAGGCCAATGCCGTGGGTTTCTACTAGTGTATATATACATACATATACACACATATCTATAACTTATTTATGCTAATTCAAGAAGTAATAAAGTAAAAGAAAAAAGGTGAATATATATATATATATATTTTATTAATTTTAATTATTAAATTTCTACATTAGATTTATGCTTTTAAAAATCTGAAATTATTAATTCAACAATGCCCAACCATATGTAGTCTTTGTAACAAGTTTTAGAATGTTTTATATATCAACAAAGCTAATGCATTAAATCATACTTTGAATATTTAAATTTAGTAATTTTCTGTGTGAAATTTCAAAACTAAAAAAAATTAAGTGGGTAACTTGTCAAACTTTGCAGTATTTAAGAGTCTATTGTTTTAATGAGATGAATATTATTTCAAATTTTCATTCATTTATTGAAACAAACTATAATAAATTGGATATAATCTCTTTGCAGTTCTTGTCACATTCTTTCATATTTTTCTTCCAATTGTGTTTTACCTTTTAGAAATTTTGTAAAAAAATAAAATAAAATAAAAAACAAATGATATATGGTCTCTTTTGTTTTGAAATAGTTAAAAAAAAAAAAGCTTCATATTTTTTCTGCTTTTTATAGACAAAATATATATTTTTAATGCAGACATCTAAGTTTTGTATTGCATATTCTTGCATCACAAAAAATAAATAATTATATATATATATATATATATATATATATATTTTGACAGCAGAAACACTGGTCAAAATCTTCAATTTTAAAATATTCATAAAGATTGAATTATAACTCAATACGTGATGAATAAATTTTCATATGTCAAAATATTGCCTGTCCAAGAGGATGTATACCGTACATCACAAAAGTGGTTTTTTGTTTGTAAATATCTTTTTTGTTTTAAAAAATAAACTAACTGATATCTGAGTTTGAAATAGCAATATGAATTTCATTAAAATCGATGTATGCAAAATAAATGAAATGTGCTTAGAAGTATTTGAGAATATCATTTTTGGTTATTTTTTAAAAAATCTTAACACAATTGCATTCAAATTTGTTCTTCGAATGTTTGTCTTTATATAGACACGTTCTTGTGTTTTTTTTATTTTCTATAAATATTAAGTGGTAAGTGGTTGTAATTTTTTAGTTTCAAATTTTATAACATATGATTATAAGTTTTTAGTCTTTATGTATATAGCCTCTTGGTTTTTTACTGTATTTTTGAAAAAATAATTATATACATCACTACAAATAAAATAATCAACTAAAACTTCAATAATTTTCAACAATGAACTGCTATAAATATTTTTGCATATTATACAAACATATCATTTGGAATGGAGGTTTTACCTTTCCTTCTATGCAAAAAATCTAAGATGCTATCAATGAAGTACTTATGCTATTTTTATTTTTTTATTTTTTATTTTTTTTCTTTCCAAAATCCAATGTTTGCATTAAAATTTATAGAAATATGCACATTCTAAATAATTTATCATTCTAATTTTTTACAAAATTTGTTGTAAAACATATAAAAATGAATACAGTTAATGGTTTTACATCTATTGCATGAAATGATAAAGTTGAAAATTATGTCAAAAATATGATATTTTGTACAAAAGAAGGAGGAAAAAAGAAAAAGAAAAAGAAAAAGAAAAAAAACTAAACTTATCTTAACTAAAACTAAAATATATTACTGTAACATATGTCAAAATTCGTATTGAAAGTAATTATCCATTTCAATTGATATAACCATAACATAATTTCAGAGAGAAAACAATAAAAAGGAATTGATTTAATATCCAAGAATTTTTTAAATGTGTAATAAAAAATACTGTAGTTTGAAACAGTATTCAGCAACACTGTGATCAATTGAGAATATTTGAATAAATATAATTAGCTAGATAAAATAAAAAGTATTAAAAAATCAACAAAATCTATTTTTTTGCTATTACACAATTAGTACGACTTAGTAACTAATTGAAGTATGAACAATACTAGAGTTTAGTTTTTTTAGTTTTTAGTTTTTAGTATTTTTTTTTTTTTTTTGAATAGATTTAAAGAATAATATTAATCAATTTTTATGTCATGATGAATTTTTTTGATGCTGCAAAAAAATTTATCTTAGAAAAAGATAAAAAAGAAAAAACATTACTTTGAAGTATAATGCATTATGGAAGTCAAAGGTGGACAAGTTGACAATTTATTTGTTAGTATAGAAAAACACAATAAGATATTCAAGATGACTATAAGTGCTTTCTTGTTTTTGCAAATATTAAGAGAGACACAAGAGTAGCTAGAATTAATATGCACACACACAAGAAAGTATATAGAAGGAGAAAGAGAGAGAGCTTCTAAGAACTATGTATTGATGTGGTTGTCTCACTTGAATACAAAGAGAAGGAGAGAAGATAAACAGTTTCTCCTCACTATATTCTAAACACTGCAGCTACAGTAAATATTATAACTAAAGTGAATGTTATAAAGAGCATTGGCTACATTTAATGTTTTTGTCAAGGACAAGAACTCGATGAAAAAATAATTCAGACAAGTGAGCCTTCACTCAAAGAGAGGTAACAAAATATATATAAACAAGTATATATATTGAAATAGAAACTGGAATGGCTATTGCCAAAAGACAAGAAAACTAGAGACCCTTGAAACTAGACTAGAAGCAAGAAAGGAGTTGACAAGAGTGAAGAAGCCTTCACTCTTGTCTCTATATATACTATCTAACTAAGGGCTACGTGGTGACGTTCTATAGGACCTCCAATATATGTTGACTTTGTAGGATACATGCCTTGACTTACAAGGCAAGTTTTTCTATGTGTGGGCCACATAGTTAGCTTGATCTTCAAGCTAACAACATGTGTGGCACATGGCCAACTTGTTGACCACGTTTCTAATCCAAAAAGTCAATGAAAGACACCTATGAAGTCAAAGCAGCATCTAGGAAGCTTCTAAAAAGCTTTCATATTAAATATTATAGAATTAAGTTACTTTTACCTACTTTTATTTATTTCTACCTATTTGTATATGTAATTATTAGCTTACATGATTATGGCCATGACATTACCCCCCCTTCTAAAGACGAGTTCCACGAGGAGCGGTCATCATACGTTGAGAAAATCTATGATGCGACAAATTATATTTGCCACATATTCTGATCTTTGTTCTCTTCGAAGATGATTGATAGGACCTCTCAACCATCGGTAGTGTCCCATACCAGGGCGGGAAGACCACCCAATTATTTGATCATTGTTGAGGCCTTCGTAACTTCCTTCGAATAGAATATTTAGAACACCATCAGGAGTTGTTCCTACTTCTAGCAAAATCACCAAACATCGGGAATCCCTTCCAAGGTCGTAATACCAAACGCGTTGTATTTTTCCATCTATTCGAAGAAGAACATGTTGTTCTTGAAGATTTTTATCTCGATTACGTCGTCTTGAAGGTTGAGACAATCGTAATGTCTCATCTCGTAAGTCAGCAAATGAAGGCTCTTGAGTCGAATCCACTAGTTGTTGATTCTCCATCTTCTGAGCATCAGAATACTAAAGAAGCTACAAACAAGGATTGAAAGTAGAATGTTATCTTGCATAGATCTTGTTTCTTTTATAAAGAAGATTTTCATCTTGATTTTGATAGATGTCGTTGATGAAAAGCCTCCATCACCTTTGCTACATTTGTAAGATTCTTTATTGGCTCCCATGTGCATTCACTAATATCATATCTATGTCAATGGACAAGATATTTCAATTTATTTCGACGTCGCATTGAATCTAAGACTTCTTTTACTTCAAACTCTTTATTATTGTCCACTTCTACAGGAAGAGGTGGAACTTGTCTTCTTCTTGGTATGTCCACTATCTTGTATGGTTCAAGAAGAGACACGTGGAATACTGGATGGATTTTCATTGACTTCGGTAGATGTAAACGATATGCAACTGGATTGATTTGTCTAAAAATAGAAAATGGTCCTAGCCTTCGATAGTCCAACTTATCACAAGGACAAGTAGTCTTGATATTATGACAAAGTAGCCATATCTTATCACCCAAGAGGAATGGTGGTTGTTCCTTTCAATAGACATCCGTATTGATCTTTTGTTTTTCTTGAGCCTCTTTTAATTGCGCCTTCATCGTTGCATGTAGCTTTAATAAATGAATTGCCAAATCTTTTGCATCAGGATTATCAACTTTTAAAAAGTTAAAAGTATCAAGTCGTGGATGATAACCATAATTAACAAAGAAAGGTGTTTGATTTGTAGAAGAATATATCGTGTTATTGTAAGCAAACTCTGCCAATGGCAAAAGAGTTACCCATCATCTTGTTGGTAATTAATAGTACATCTTAAATATTACTCCAAAACTTGATTAACACGCTCCGTTTGTCCATTAGTTTGAAGATGGAATGTCGAAGATAGTTTTATATCCACTTTAAGAATCTTGAAAAGAGTCCGCCAAAATCTTGATACAAATTGAGTTCCCCTATCTGATATAATATCCTTGGATAATCCATGATAGCGATAGATATTGTCAAGAAAGAGCTTAGCTATTTCTTCACCTGTGATAGATTTTGTACATAGTACAAAATGTGCCATCTTGGTAAAATAATCTACTATCATAAATATAGAGTCATAAGAACTTGAGATTGGAAGATCCGTGATGAAGTCTATAGAAACAGAAGACCATGGTTGTTCTGGAATGGATAATGGCTGAAGAAGTCCAAAAGGTCGATGAGGAGGAGTTTTCGATCTTGAACAAACATCACATGATTGTACAAAATCTTTAACTGCTTTTCACATTTGAGGCCACCAAAAGTCCCTAGATATCAGCTCCAAAGTCTTATTATATCCAAAATGTCGTGCTGCTGAAAAGTCGTCACGAGCTTGAAGAACATGTAAACGTGCTTCTCCTTCTGGAACATATAAGCGTCCTTTGAAATAGAGTAGGTTGTTCTTGAATTCAAATTTAGATAGATCATGAGATTTAAAAGAATTGTTCTTGATATCACGAACAAGAGGGTCTGAAAACATACTTAACTGGACTTGCTTAAAAAAAGTTAAATCAACAGTCAATGTTGATTTTATTGCTCGAAGATGAAATTGCTCCGGCTTCAGGAGAACCGTTCTTTGTTGCTCAAAAGCTGCATCTCCTTCTTTTGGTACAAGATAAGAACGTCTATACAAGGCATCAGATAAACCTTGTTGTTTTTCTGGCCGATAAGTGATGATGAACTCAAATCTTAATAAAGACATGCTCCAACGAGCTCGGCGACAATTTAATACGCGTGCTCACATAAAATATTCGAGGTTCTTGTGATTCGTATACACGGTGACTGGACTAGAAGCGCCTTCTAGATAATGATGCCATTCTTGTAAAGAATCCACAATTGCAAGAAGTTCTTTGTCGTGGATCTCATAATTGATTTCTGCTGCTGAGAATTTTTTTGAATGAAAGGCTACTGGATGAAGTTTGTGATCTGTTCCCATTTGTGATAAAACCGCACCCAAAGCAAAGTCTGATGCATCTGTTTCCATAAAGAATGCTTTGGAAAAATCAACACGATACAAGATTGGTACAGAAACAAACGATGTCTTCAAAGATTCAAAAGCAACTTCCGCTTCTTGATTCCATTAGAATTTGTCTTTACAAGTCAAATGTGTAAGTGGAGCTACAACTCGAGAGTAGTCTTTGATGAAGATCCGATAGTAGTTGGCAAATCCCAAAAAACATTCGACATCTCTTACCGTTTTTGGGATCTTCCAATCTATAATAGTTTGAACTTTCTTAAGATCCATCATAAGTCCATCATTTGAAATGATGTAACCTAAGAAATCAACTTGAGTAGTGTGGAATACATACTTTTCTATCTTGGCATAGAGTCCTGCATCTCTTAATTTTTGTAACACATGACGAACATGAAGTTCATGTTCTTCTGGATTCTTAGAATAGATCAAGATGTCGTGTAGATAACTGACTACAAAATCGTCCAAAAACTCTCGAAAAATATTATTTATTAGATGTTGAAAAGCTGTTGGTGCATTTGTAAGTCCAAAAGGCATGACGTTGTATTCAAAATGTACATACCTAGTTCAAAACGTAGTCTTTCATTCATCTCTTTCTTTGATGCGTACTAGATTGTATGCTCCTCGAAGATCTATTTTTGTATAGATCTTAGCTTGATTCAGCTGATCAAGAAGTCCAGATATTAAAGGTAGTGGATACCTATTTTTGATGGTAATCTTATTGAGTCCTCGATAATCAACACACATCCACAATGATCCATCTTTTTTCTTCACAAATAGAATTGAAGCTCCTGCTGGAGATTTAGAATGGCATATGAAATTCTTGGCTAGATTTTCTTCAATATACTCCTTGAGTTCAGCCAACTCATTTTGTGATAAACTATAGATTGGTCCAAATGGTGGTTGTGCTCCTTTTTGAAGGTCAATTGAGCAATCATAGGGACGATGTTCCGGGAGTGTGTCCGTGTTTTTTTTTTCAAATACATCTTGAAATTCTTGATATTGACTTGGAATGTCACTTGAAGTCTTTTCACTAGTAGAAACGGGTGTAGCATAAATAATGTATGATGATTCTTTCATAGCAACATGCAAGAAAGCTTTTGTATCTATAAATACGGGTTTAATTGAACTGAACTTATGACTCTCTACTTGATTAACTACACTATTAGTTATACTTTTAGAGAAAGTAAGAGTTCAAGAAATCCAGTCTATTTGAGGGTTGTATTTTTTTAACCACGATAAATCTAAAATGACTTGATTAGAAGGAGATATAATAATATTAAATACTACAAAACTATTATGACCATTGATTATTACTTCTATAGGAAGGGTTTCATGAGTAATATCTCCAGAAGACAATGGACTACCATCTATGACTTCTACATGAATATGTTTAGTTTTCTTTACAAAAGATATGCTATGTCTTTTAGTAAATTCTTCATCTAAAAAACACGCTGAGGCTCCTGAATCTAACAAGGCAGAGACTTTGTAATGTTTAGGTCCTAAAATAATATTTAATGTAAAATAAGGAGACGGCTCTGAGAAGAGAATAGGACCTTTACTAGATGTTGTGCAAAGTTCCAGCCGCACAGTCCCTATTGTAGCTGGACAAACTCGTTTTTCGACATATTGTCTTCTTTGACAGCCATACTTCTCATTTTGTGATTGCGTCGTTTCTTTGGACAATGTTGAGTAGTGTGCTTTGGTTCTCCATAATATAAACATAATCCTTCTTGACGACGACGAGTCTTTTCTTGCTCAGTAAGAGGTTTGAAACGTACTGTATCAATTTGCATATCCTCTACTTCCGAATGTATGTGTTGAAGAGGTGTTGGTGTTGCCATTGAATTATAGTAACGTTGAGGACCACTTGTATGGTTGTTAGATCGGAATTCAAAAAGGTGATTGTCACACTTCACAACAAAGTCAATTGCTTGACTCAATGTTTGAGGATCAGGTAAGTTGAGCATTAATTTTTTTATCTCATATTGTAATCCGTAGAGAAATTGGCTAATAAGTGCAGCATCATCCCACTTGATATCAGTTGCAAGTTGTCAAAATTGTGAAGCATATAACGTTACTAATTGATTGCTTTGTCGTAAAATACGGATCTTATTGGTTGCAACACGAATTGCATCATGCTCTCCATACATGGATTGAAACTCTGCCAAAAAAGCCTCTAGATTATCTTATATTGGATCTCGTCGTTCAAGAAAAGATAAAAACTACGATAGTGCTGAACCTGAAAGAAGCGTACCAATGAATTTAACTTGTGATCCTAGAGTTGGATAGCTTTGGGGTTGAAGTTCAATCACAAGTTACACTTGATTGATAAATCCTCGAAACTTGGATCTGGTGCCATCAAACTTCTCGGGTAGGACAATTCTTGGTTTTCTAACATTTGAAGGGTATTCCACTATAGGAGAAAGGACATGGTTTGGTGCAGATGTTGAAGCAGCTCCAATCATTTTTATATCTTCACTTCCTGCCAATCTTGTTGCTCCTTGTGGTGGTAAATTGAGTTGATGCATCGCAAGCATTAACTCTCTCAATTGCTCTTGCATTTGTGCCATTGCACTCTTCATTTCGAGAAGTTCTGCCATGATAACACTTAGAAGAGAGAGGACGTCTAATATCGCTGAAGACAAATAGAAGAGAGGACTTGAGGACAAAAAAAATGATAAGGACAATATCAGTTTAGAAGAGGGTAATCCGTAACTTCTAATATGGTTATATCTTATCAAAAAAAAGGGGTAATCCACTCTTAATCAAGATTAGACAAAGCTCTGATATTGTAGGTGTACTCTTGTCAATCTATCAAGGACAAGAACTCGATGAAAAAATAATTCAGACAAGTGAGCCTTCATTCAAAGAGAGGTAACAAAATATATATAAACAAGTATATATATTGAAATAGAAACTGGAATCGCTATTGCCAAAAGATAAGAAAACTAGAAACCCTTGAAATTAGACTAGAAGCAAGAAAGGAGTTGACAAGAGTGAAGAAGCCTTCACTCTTGTCTCTATATATACTATCTAACTAGGGGCTACGTGGTGACGTTTTATAGGACCTCCAGTATGTGTTGACTTTGTAGGACACATGCCTTGACTTTTAAGGCAAGTTTTTCTACGTGTGCGCCACATAGTTAGCTTGATCTTCAAGCTAACAATATGTGTGGCACATGGCCAACTTCTTGACCACGTTTTTAATCCAAAAGGCCAATTAAAGATACCTATAAAGTCAAAGCAGCATCTAGGAAGCTTCTAAGAAGCTTTCATATTAAATATTATAGAATTAACTTACTTTTACCTACTTTTACTTACTTCTACCTATTTGTATATGTAATTATTAGCTTACATGATTATGGTCGTGATAGTTTTCAACATTCCTTCTTGCTTGTCATAATATTTATATAACATAAAATTTGCATAGAATTATGATTTATATATTTTTGTAATTTCACAAAATCAATAGTTGTTGCCTCATTAAAATCTTATCTAAGAAAACCTTATTATATTCAAGGACAAAAACCATAGATGAAAAAAAAAGATTACATCATTTTTCTTAATTATTTAAAGAGTTCATTAACTTTATTGCTCAATAAAAGTAATTTGCTCTATACCAATGCTATAAGTAAGTTGGCAATGGTTGCATAAAAGGAGAGCTTTAGTGAAGAGATCAACAAGATTATTTATAGATTTAATTTTTTTTTTTATCTTAAGTGCTTCATCAATAACTAAGTCATGGATATAACTAAAATATTTTAGATCAATATGTTTTATCTTGTTACCTTTAATAAAACTAACTTGTATCTATGCAACAGAAGCAATATTATTTTTATATAAGATAGTTGGAGAATCATTGTATGAAAGTCCACATGTTGTCTAAATGAATTTATTAATTGATTGAAATCAAATATATTTTCAAGATGCTTCATGTAAGGCAATAATTTTAGTATGGTTGAATGAAATTGCAGTTATAGTTTGTTTTATTGATTTCTATGATATTACACCTCCTTATCTTAAGAATATATAGCCTATTTGAGATTTAATTATTACAATATCAGATTTATATCTTGCATAATAATATCTAATCAATTTTAAATTTATTTATTGTATGTAATTGTCAAGAACAAGAACATAATAAAGACAAATAAACAAGTGAGACTTCTTTCAAAGAAAGATGACAAAATAGAAATAACTTAATATGTATATTAAAAAAGAAACTAGAATGGCTATTGCCAAAATATAAGAAAACTAGAGATCCTTGAAACTAGACTAGAAGCAAGAATGGAGTTGACAAGAGTGAAGAAGGCTTCACTCTTATCTCTATATATACTATCTAACTAGGGGCTATGTGGTGATGTTCTATAGGACCTCTAATATATGTTGACTTTGTAGGATACATGCCTTGACTTACAAGGCAAGTTTTTCTACATGTGGGCCACATTGTTAGCTTGATCTTCAAGCTAACAACATGTGTGGCACATGGCCAACTTATTGACTACGTTTCTAATCCAAAAAGTCAATTAAAGATACCTATAAAGACAAAGTAGCATCTATGAAGCTTCTAGGAAGCTTCTATATTAAATACTATAGAATTAACTTACTTTTATCTACTTTTACTTACTTCTACCTATTTATACATGTAATTATTGGCTTACATGTGTATGTCCTTGACATTATCTCCCCTTCTAGGTACGAGTTCGATTAAGAACGGTAATCATATGTTGAAAAAATTTATGATGTGACAAATTTTATTTGCCACATACTCTGATCTTTGTTCTCTTCGAAGATGATTGATAGGGCCTCTCAACCATCAGTATTGTCCCATACTAGGACAGGAAGACCACCCAGTTATTTGATCATTATTGAAGCCTTCATAACTTCCTTTGAATAAAATATTTGGAACACCATCAAGAGTTGTTCCTATCTCTAGTAAAATCATCAAACATCAAGAGTCCCTTCCAAGGTCGTAATACCAAACGCGTTGTATTTTTCCATCTATTCGAAGAAGAACATGTTGTTCTTGAAGATTTTTATCTCGATTACGTCGTCTTGAAGGTTGAGACAATCGTAATGTCTCATCTCGTAAGTCAGCAAATGAAGGCTCTTGAGTCGAATCCACTAGTTGTTGATTCTCCATCTTCTGAGCATCAGAATACTAAAGAAGCTACAAACAAGGATTGAAAGTAGAATGTTATCTTGCATAGATCTTGTTTCTTTTATAAAGAAGATTTTCATCTTGATTTTGATAGATGTCGTTGATGAAAAGCCTCCATCACCTTTGCTACATTTGTAAGATTCTTTATTGGCTCCCATGTACATTCACTAATATCATATCTATGTCAATGGACAAGATATTCCAATTTATTTCTACGTCGCATTGAATCTAAGACTTCTTTTATTTCAAACTCTTTATTATTGTCCACTTCTACAGGAAGAGGTGGAACTTATCTTCTTCTTGGTATGTCCACTATCTTGTATGGTTCAAAAAGAGACATGTGGAATACTAGATGGATTTTCATTGACTCTGATAGATGTAAATGATATGCAATTGGATTGATTTGTGCAGAAATAGAAAATGGTCCAAACCTTTGATAGTCCAACTTGTCACAAGAACGAGTTGTCTTGATATTGCGATGAAGTAACCATACCTTATCACCCATATGGAATGGTGGTTGTTCCTTTCGATAGACATCCGCATTGACTTTTTGTTGTTCTTGAGCCTCCTTTAACTGCGCCTTCATCGTTGCATGTAGCTTTAATAAATGAATTGCCAAATCTTTCGCAGTAGGATTATCAACTTTTAAAAATTCAAAAGTATCAAGTCATGGATGATAACCATAATTAACAAAGAAAGGTGTTTTTTTTTTTGAATAATGTACCATGTTATTGTAAGCAAAGTCTGCCAATGGGAAAAGAGTTGTCCAATCATCTTGTTGGTAGTTAGTGGTACTTCTTAAATATTGCTCCAAAACTTGATTAACACGCTCCGTTTGTCTATCAATTTGAGGATGGAATGCCAAAGATAGTTTTATATCCACTTTAAGAATCTTGAAAAGAGTCCGCCAAAATCTTGATACAAATTGAGTTTCCCTATCTGATATAATATCCTTGGATAATCCATGATAGCGATAGATATTATCAAGAAAGAGCTTAGCTATTTCTTCACCTATGATAGATTTTGTACATAGTACAAAATATGTCATTTTGATAAAACGATCTACTATCACGAATATAGAGTCCTAAGAATTAGAGATTGGAAGGTTCGTGATGAAATCCATAGAAATAGAAGACCATGGTTGTTCTGGAATGGGTAATGGCTGAAAAAGTCCAAAAGGTCGATGAGGAGGAGTTTTTGATCTTGAGCAAACATCACAAGATTGTACAAAATCTTTAACTGCTTTCCATATTTGGGGCCACCAAAAGTCCCTAGATATTAGTTCCAAAGTTTTTTTGTACCCAAAATGTTGTGCTGCTAGAAAGTCATGACGAGCTTGAAGAACACATAATCGAATTTTACCTTCTGAAACATATAGGCATCCCTCAAAATATAGTAGATTCTTCTTGAATTCAAACTTTGAAGTATCATGAGACTTTGAAGGATTTTCCTTAATATCACGAATAAGAGGATCAAAAGACATACTTGACTGAACTTGCTTAATGAAAGTTGAATCAACAGTTACTGTTGATTTCATTGTTCGAAGATGAAGATGCTCTGGCTTCAAGAGAATTATTTGTTGTTGATCAAAAGCAGCATCTCTTTCCTTTGGTGCAAGATAAGATCGTCTAGAGAGTGCATCTGATAAACCTTGTTGTTTTCCGTATCGATAAGTAATCTTGAATTCGAATCTTAACAAAGACATACTCTAACGAGCTTGGTGATGATTCAAAACATGTGTTGACATAAAATATTCAAGGTTCTTATGATCCGTTTACATTGTGACTGGGCTAGAAGCACCTTCTAGATAATGATGTCATTCTTGAAATGAGTCCATAATTGCAAGAAGTTCTTTGTCATGGATCTTATAGTTGATCTTGGATGCTAAAATTTTTTTGGAATGAAAAGCTATTGGATGAGTTTTATCATTTGTTCTCATTTATGACAATACGATATCCAAAACAAAGTTTGATGCATCTGTTTCCATAAAAAATGGCTTAAAAAAATCGACGTGATATAAGATTGGTGCAGAAACAAAGACTGTCTTCAAAGCTTCAAATGTTACTTCTATTTCTTGATTCTATTGAAGTTTGTCTTTGCAAGTCAAACGTATAAGTAGAGCTGCAACTTGAGAGAAGTCTTTAATGAAGATCTGATAGTAGTTGGCATATCCCAAAAAGTATTGGACATCTTTTGCCGTTTTTGGGATCTTCCAATACATAATAGTTTGAACTTTCTTAGGATCTATCATAAGTCTGTCATTTGAAATGATGTATCCTAAGAAGTCGACTTGAGTAGTGTGAAATATATACTTTTCTATCTTGGCATAGAGTCCTGCATCTCTTAATTTTTGTAATACTTGGCGAGTATAAAGTTCATGTTCTTCTGGGTTCTTAGAATAGATTAAAATATTGTCTAAGTAATAGACAACAAAATCATCTAAAAACTCCCAAAAGACATCATTTATTAGATGTTGGAATGCTGCTGGTGCATTTGTAAGTCCAAAAAGCATGACATTGTATTCAAAGTATCCATACCTTGTTTGAAACGCAGTCTTCCATTCATCTCTTTCTTTGATGCATACCAAATTGTGTGCTCTCCATAGATCTATTTTTGTATAGATCTTAGCTTGATTCAACTGATCAAGAAGTCCAGATATCAAAGGTAGTGGGTACATGTTTTTGATAGTGATTTTGTTGAGTCCTTGATAATCAACACACATCTACAATGATCCATCTTTTTTCTTCACAAATAAAATTAGAGCTCTTGCTGAAGATTTGGAATGGCGTATGAAGTTCTTGGCCAAATTCTCTTTAATATACTCCTTGAATTCAGCCAACTCATTTTGAGATAAATTATAGATTGGTCCAAATGGCGGTTGTACTTCTTCTTGAAGGTCAATTGAAAAGTCATAGGAACGATGTCCTGGAAGAATATCCATATTCTTTTTCTCAAATACATCTTAAAAGAGTCTAGAAGAGTGTTGAAAATCTTTATATTAGCTTGGAATGCCACTTGAAGTCTTTCCACCAGTAGAAACAAGTGTAGCATAAATGACTTAAGGTGATCCTTCTTTTGCAGCATGCAAGAAAGTACGTACACCTACAAATATATGTTTAATTATACTAGACTTATGACTTTCTACTTGATTAACTACATTCTTACTTATACTTTCACAAAAGTGAAGACTACGAGAAGTCCAATCTATTTTAGGGTTATATTTTTTTAGCCATGATAAACCTAAAATGATTGGATTAGAAGAAGATCTAATGATATTAAATATTATAAAGCTACTATGACCATGAGTTGCTATTTCTATAGGAAGGATTTTGTGAGTAACATCTCTTGAAGAGAACGGACGACCATATATGACTTCTATATGAACAGGTTTAGTTTTATTTACTAAAAATATACTATGTCTTTAACAAATTTTTCATCTAAGAAACAAACTGAGGCTCCTGAATCTAGTAAGGCAGAGACTTTGAGATGTTTAGATCCTAAAATAATATTTATTATAAAACATGGAGAGGGTTTTGAGGAGAGGATAAGACCTTCACTAGGCATTGTACAAGGTTCTAGCCACACGGTCCCTATTGTAGCTAGACAAATTCATTTTCCAACATGCTATCTTCTTTGATTGCCGTACTCCTCATTTTATGGTTGTGTCGCTTCTTTGGGCAATGTTGAGCAGTGTGCTTAGGTTCTCCACAATATAAGCACAAACCTTCATGACGACGACGAGTCTTTTCTTGCTCAGTAAGAGGTTTGAAATGTACTGCATCAATTTGCATATCTTCTACTTCCGAATGTATGTGTTGAAGAGATGTTAGTGTTGCTATTGAATTATAGTTGTATTGAGGTCCATTTGTATGGTTCTCAGATCGGAATTCAAAAAGGTGATTGTGGCACTTTACAGCAAAGTCAATTGCTGGACTCAATGTTTGAGGATCACGTAAGTTGACCATTAATTTTTTTACCTCATATTGTAATCCGTAGAGAAATTGTCTAATAAGTGCAACATCATCCTTCTTGATATTAGTTGCAAGTTGTCAAAATTATGAAGCATACAACGTTACTAATCAATTGCCTTGTCGTAAAATACAAATCTTATTGGTTGCAATACGAATTGCATCATGTTCTTCATACATGGATCAAAACTCTGCCAAAAAAGCCTCTAGATTATTCAATATTGGATCTCGTTGTTCAAGAAAAGATGCAAACCATGATAAAGCTGAACTTGAAAAAAACATATCAATGAATTTAACTTGTGATCCTAGAGTTGGATAGCTTTGGGGTTGAATTTCAATCACAAGTTGCACTTAATTGATTAATCCTCGAAACTTATATCTGGTGCCATCAAACTTTTCAGGTAGGATAATTCTTGGTTCTTTAACATTGGAAGGGCGTTCCACGATAAGAGAAGGGACATGATTTGGTATAGATGTTGAAGCAGCTCCAATCATTTTTATATCTTCACATCCTACCAATTTTGTTGCTCCTTGTGGTGGTAAATTGAGTTGATGCATCGCAAGCATTAACTTCCTCAATTGTTCTTGCATTTGTGCCATTGCACTCTTCATTTCAACAAGTTCTGCCATGATAACACTTAAAAAAAAGAAGATGTCTAATATCACTCAAGACAAATAGAAGAGAGGACTTGAGAACAAAAAAAATACTAAGAGCAATACCAGTTTAGAAGAAGGTAATCCGCAACTTCTAATATGCTTGTGTCTTATTAAGAAAAAGGATAATCCACTCTTAATCAAGATTAGACAAAGCTCTGATATTATAGGTGTACTCTTGTCAATCTGTCAAGGACGAGAAGATAATAAAGATAAATAAACAAGTGAGACTTCTTTCAAAGAAAGATGATAAAATAGAAATAACTTGATATGTATATTAAAAAAGAAACTAGAATGGCTATTGCCAAAATATAAGAAAACTAGAGACCCTTGAAACTAGACTGGAAGCAAGAATGGAGTTGACAAGAGTGAAGAAGGCTTCACTCTTGTCTCTATATATACTATCTAACTAGGGACTACACGGCGATATTCTATAGGACCTCTAATATGTGTTGACTTTGTAGGACATATGCCTTGACTTATAAGGCCAGTTTTTCTACGTATGGGCCACATTGTTAGCTTGGTCTTCATGCTAACAACATGTGTGGCATATGGCCAACTTGTTGACCACGTTTTTAATCCAAAAAGTCAATTAAAGACACCTATGAAGTCAAAGCAGCGTCTTTCAGGCTTCTAAAAAGCTTCCATATTAAATACTATAGAATTAACTTACTTTTATCTACTTTTACTTACTTCTACCTATTTATACATGTAATTATTGACTTACATGTGTATGTCCATGACAGTAATACATTTCTAAGTCCTCAATGTCTTTTAAATAATGTAATAAGTATTTGAAGCTATTTCAATGTCATAGTCTTTGATATATATTGTGTCTTATAAGAACATTAATCACAAATGGAATATTTGATCTTGTAGATGTGACTAAATATAAAAGTGTTCCAATTGCTACAAAGTATGGATATTGATCTCCTAATATCTCTTTCTCTTCTTTGCATGAATAGTATGAATTATTACCATCACAACCATGTCCAACCATTGGTATTGATAATGGATAAGCATCAATCATATCAAATCTCTACAAGATTTGTCCAATATACGTTAATTTGTAGGGAAAACTGCTACCATATGTGAAATGCTTAATTTAAAGAATAATGCAAAAATTTATTTTTTCTAGCATTTTCATCTCAAATTCATAGATAAATATGTTAGTATCTGCAAAGCATGTAAATCTAGTACCCAATAGGTTAAGATCATCAACATTTATAGCAATGATTACAAAATTAATTTTATCTTATTTGATAAATAAATAAAGAATTAATGGATCACATACAAATTTATTTGTAAATAAATAATCTTAAAGACGTTGATACCACATGCATGTAGATTGTTTTAGACTATACAAGACCTTGTGTAATTTAATACCATGATATCATCCTAGAGCAAGTGTATTTGGAGTTCTTATTTTTAAATTAATTGGAACTTTCATATAAATATCTTCATCAAGAGAACCATATAAATATGCAATTATCACATCTACAAAATACATCTTAAGAGTGGCATGGAATACCATTCTAATAATATATTAGAATATAATTGAATCAATGATAGGAAAATATGTAAATTTATAATTAATGCCTAATTACTAAATAAATCCTTGGAAAATAAGACTAGCTTTATATTAGATTATTTGACTCTTAGCATCTTGCTTGCATACTAATACCATCTTATATCCCACAAGGTAAGATGTAAGAGTATCCACAATTGGACCAAAGACTTTCTTCTCAAGCAAAGAAGCATACTCTTCCTTGATGGTATTTTTCTATTTTAACCAATCAAAGTGATATATCTCTTCCTTTATGGTTTGAGGTTTAGGATCCTCTTCTTCATAGAAAAGAGCTTTTGCAATCATGCATGGAAATGATTCATCTATTGTAATAGATAGTCTATTCCAAATATCATTTTTAGTATAATATAAAATAAGTAATTTTATATTTAATTTATTTTTATTCCTTGTAATATGAAGATTTTCTATTGCATGAGATAAAGATATAATTTGCATATACATATCATCATTAATTGATGGTTTCATAGATTTAATAGGAATTTTCATAGAATTAATACTAGAATTATCACATGTTATAGCTTCTTCTTATATAGTTGTTTATCTGATCCATGAATCCTTTTAGTTTTTGATATTATAACTTGAGGTATATTAGTTAGTAATATTGTAATTTGAAAAAGTTCATTTTAAGCCTCATTAATGGAAATTCTTGTAATTTAAAGAGTATCATTGAAGCCATCATTATTTCATCTGCAATCCATTTTAGATATAAAATCTTGACAACTTTAGTTTCAGCCAAAGATATTTTAGGATCATAATTTATTGTAAATATTTTTGATGCTTCAAATACAAGTGTTATATTTCTTTGTTGATTAAATATTCTTCTTCAAAAAGATGGAAATACATTCTTTTCAAAATGAAAATTTTTAAAATATACACATAATAATATACTATTTGATGGATCAACAATACAAATAATGCTTGGTAAATCAAAACCAATATATATGCCCTCTTGTCTTTGAGCTCTAATAGTATGCTATTGAGGTTTTGGTATTGGAATCTTAGTATGGAAACTAAACATTCATAGATGAGATACATTAAGAATACAATCTGAAATAAGTTCTTAAAGTATAATAATTTCAAGAGAAGGACGGAGGCATATTAATGTTGTAGCATGTAAAACTGCATGATTCCACATTAATATAAATAAATTTTTCTGAAGAAGGATTAGATAATGAATTATATATGCTTTATAAATGACTTTGTAAGTCCATTTTAAGCATGTTCAAATGGAACACAATATATTAACTTAATCCCTATTATAATACAATAATCTTCAAAAGACTTTGATACAAATTCTTTTGTATTATCCATATGTAATATTTTGATAAGATAATCAAGTAAATGTACTTGAAAATAAATAAGCATAGATATAAGATTGACAAATACCATGTTTCAAATTGATAATAATAAAACATGTGATTTTTTGCATAATACACTAATAAGGACCAAAAAATAATGAAATGGTCCAGATATTGGATTAATAGGAATATAAATATCACCATACAACCTTTTAAGAATTGCTGATAACTCTTGTAAAAGTTTCCAAATTGAAAATCAAAGAATCAACTTGCTTTGTAAACATAATTTCATAGAATCTACATTTGTAGGTTTTAAATTATGTCTAGTTATACATAGAATTATCTTTTAAAATAATGTAGATCCTAGATGTTCCAATTACCTATACTTGAGAGAAATGTGACTCTTTATGATAGATGATGCAAAATTAAATATAATGAAAGACTAGATTGAAATTTGGTATAAACCATTTGTTGCAGCAAAGGCTTTTTTCAACAATTTTATAGTTTTGTGCAATAACCAAATCTCTCGCCTATCTAAAATAGTTGCTGAGAGGTGATAACCATTGGCATGCACATCTTCGTAGCTGATCAGACTCTGAGGTCCTGTCACGAACATACTCATGTAAACTAGTAATTACATATACAAATAGGTGGAAGTAAGTAAAAATAGATAAAAGTAAGTTAATTCTATAGTATTTAATATGGAAGCTTCATAGAAGCTTCATAGACGCTGCTTTGACTTCATAGGTGTCTTTAATTGACTTTTTGGATTAGAAACGTGGTCAACAAGTTGGCCATGTGCCACACATGTTGTTAACTTGAAGATCAAGCTAACTATGTAGCCCATATGTAGAAAAACTTGTCTTGTAAGTCAAGGCATGTATCCTACAAAGTCAACACATATTGGAGGTCCTATAGAATGTCGCCACATAGCTCCTAGTTAGATAGTATATATAGAGACAAGAGTGAAGCCTTCTTCACTCTTGTCAACTCCTTTCTTATTTTAGTCTAGTTTTAAGGGTCTCTAGTTTTCTTGTCTTTTGGCAATAGCCATTCCAGTTTCTCTTTCAATATATATACTTATTTATTTGTATTTTATTACCTTTCTTTGAGTGAAGGCTCACATGTCTGAATTTCTTTTTTAATTGAGTTCTTGTCCTTGACAGATTGACAAGAGTATACCTATAATATCAGAGCTTTGTCTAATCTTGATTAAGAGTGGATTACCCTTTTTTCTTGATAAGACACAAGCATATTAGAAGTTACGGATTACCTTCTTCTAAACTGATATTGTCCTTAATATTTTCTTTGTTCTCAAGTCGTCTCTTCTATTTGTCTTGAGTGATATTAGACATCTTCTTTTTTCTAAGTGTTATCATCACAGAACTTGTTGAAATAAAGAGTGCAATGGCACAAATGCAAGAGCAATTGAGAGAGTTAATGCTTGCGATGCATCAACTCAATTTACCACTACAAAAAGCAATAAGATTGGCAGCAAGTGAAGATATAAAAATGGTTGGAGCTGCTTCAACATCTGCACCAAATCATGTCCTTTTTCCTATGGTGGAACGCCCTTGTAGTGTTAGAAAATCAAGAATTACCCTACCCGAGAAGTTTGATGGTACTAGATCCAAGTTTCGAGGATTTATCAATCAAGTGTAACTTGTGATTGAACTTCAATCCCAAAGCTATCCAACTTCAGGATCACAAGTAAGATTCATTGATACACTTTTTTCACATTCAGCTTTATCGTGATTTTTATCTTTTCTTGAACAACGAGATCCAATATTGGATAATCTAAAGGCTTTTTTGGCAAAGTTTCGATCCATGTATGGAGAACATGATGCAATTTATGTTGCAACCAATAAGATCCGTATTTTACAGCAAAGCAATTGATCAATAACGTTGTACACTTCACAATTTTGATAACTTGCAACTGATATCAAGTGGGATGATGCTGTACTTATTATCCAATTTTTCTACGGATTATAATATGAGGTAAAAAAATTAATGCTCAACTTACGTGATCCTCAAACATTGAGTCAAGCAATTGACTTTGCTGTGAAGTGTGACAATCACCTTTTTGAATTCTAATTTGAGAAGCAACTTCAACGTTACTATAATTCAATGGCAATACCAACATCTCTTCAACACATACATTCAGAAGTAGAGGATATGCAAATTGATGTAGTACGTTTCAAACCTCTTACTGAGCAAAAAAAGACTTGTTGTCGTCAAGAAGGATTATGTTTATATTGTAGAGAACCTAAGCACACTGCTCAACATTGTCCAAAGAAATGACATAATCACAAAATGAGAAGTATGGCTATCAAAGAAGACAATATGTCAAAAAACGAGTTTGTCCAACTACAATTGGGACCGTGTGGCTGAAACCTTGCACAACATCTATTAAAGGTCCTATTCTCTCCTCAGAGCCCTCTCCTTATTTTACATTAAATGTTATTTTAGGACCTAAATATTACAAAGCCTCTAACTTATTAGATTCAGTAGTCTCGACGTGTTTCTTAGATGAAGAATTTACTAAAAGACTTAGCATATCTTTAGTAAAGAAAACTAAACCTGTTCATGTAGAAGTCATAGATAGTCATCCATTGTCTTCTGAAGATATTATTCATGAAACCCTTCCTATAGAAGTAATAATAATGGTCATAGTAGCTTTATAGTATTTAATATCATTAGATCTCCTTCTAATCCAGTCATTTTAGGTTTATCGAGGTTAGAAAAATACAACCCTCAAATAGATTGGATTTTCCGAATTCTTACTTTCTCTAAAAGTATAACTAACAATGTAGTTAATCAAGTAGAGAGTCATAAGTCTAGTTCAATTAAACTCGTATTTATAGGTGCAAAAGCTTTCTTGCATGCTGCTATGAAAGAATCACCATATATTATTTATGCCACACTTGTTTCTACTGGTGGAAAGACTTCAAGTGGCATTCCAAGCTAATATCAAGAATTTCAAGATGTATTCAAAAAAAAGAATGCGGATACACTTCTGGAACATCGTGTCTATGATTATTCAATTCACCTTCAAGAAGGAGCGCAACCACTATTTGGACCAATCTACAGTTTATCACAAAATAAGTTGACTGAACTCAAGGAGTATATTAAAGAAAATCTAGTCAAGAATTTCATACGCCATTCTAAATCTCCAGCAGGAGCTCCAATTCTATTTGTGAAGAAAAAAGATGGATCATTGCGGATGTGTGTTGATTATCGAGGACTCAACAAGATTACCATCAAAAATAGGTATCCACTACCTTTAATATCTGGACTTCTTGATCAGCTGAATCAAGCTAAGATCTATACAAAAACAGATCTTCGGGGAGCATACAATCTAGTACGCATCAAAGAAGGAGATGAATGAAAGACTACGTTTCGAACTAGGTATGGACATTTTGAATACGTCATGCCTTTTGGACTTACAAATGCACCAACAGCTTTTCAACATCTAATAAATGATGTTTTTTGAGAGTTTTTGGACGATTTTGTAGTCTGTTATCTATACGATATCTTGATCTATTCTAAGAATCCAGAAGAACATGAACTTCATGTTCGTCATGTGTTACAAAAATTAAGAGATGCAGGACTCTATGCCAAGATAGAAAAGTGTGTATTCTACACTACTCAAGTTGATTTCTTAGGTTACATCATTTCAAATGATGGACTTATGATAGATCCTAAGAAAGTTCAAACTATTATAGATTGGAAGATCCCAAAAACGGTAAGAGATGTCGAATGTTTTTTGGGATTTGCCAACTACTATCGAATCTTCATTAAAGACTTCTGTCGAATTGTAGCTCCACTTACACGTTTGACTTGTAAAGACAAATTACAATAGAATCAAGAAGCAGAAGTTGCTTTTGAATCTTTGAAGACATCGTTTGTTTCTGCACCAATCTTGTATCGTGTTGATTTTTCCAAAGCATTCTTTATGGAAACAGATGCATCAAACTTTGCTCTAGGTGTGATTTTATGACAAATGGGAACAGATCACAAACTTCATCCAGTAGCCTTTGATTCAAAAAAATTCTCAGCAGCAGAAATCAATTATGAGATCCACGACAAAGAACTTCTTGCAATCATGGATTCTTTACAAGAATGGCATCATTATCTAGTAGGCACTTCCAGTCCACTCACCGTGTATATGGATCACAAGAACCTCGAGTATTTTATGTCAACAGGTGTATTAAATTGTCGCAAAGCTCGTTGGAGCATATCTTTATCAAGATTCGAGTTCATCATCACTTTTCAGCTAGGAAAATAACAAGGTTTTTCCGTTGCCTTATCTAGATATTCTTATCTTGCACCAAAAGAAGGAGATGCAGCTTTTGAGCAACAAAGAACGGTTCTCTTGAAGCCAAAGTAATCTCATCTTTGAGCAATAAAATCAACATTGACTGTTGATTTAACTTTTTTTAAGCAAGTCCAGTTAAGTATGTCTTTAGACCCTCTTGTTCGTGATATCAAGAACAATTCTTCTAAATCTCATGATCTATCTAAATTTGAATTCAAGAACAACCTACTCTATTTCAAAGGACGCTTATATGTTCCAGAAGGAGAAGCACGTTTACATGTTCTTCAAGCTCGTGACGACTTTTCAGCAGCACGACATTTTGGATATAATAAGACTTTGGAGCTGATATCTAGGGACTTTTGGTGGCCTCAAATGTGAAAGGCAGTCAAAGATTTTGTACAATCATGTGATGTTTGCTCAAGATGAAAAACTCCTTGTCATCAACTTTTTGGACTTCTTTAGCCATTACCCATTCCAGAACAACCATGGTCTTCTATTTCTATGGATTTTATCACGAACCTTCCAATCTCTGATTCTTAGGACTCTATATTCGTGATAGTAGATCGTTTTACCAAAATGACATATTTTGTACCATGTACAAAATCTAGCACAGGTGAAGAAATAGCTAAGCTCTTTCTTGACAATATCTATCGCTATCATGGATTATCCAAGGATATTATATCAGATAGGGGAACTCAATTTGTATCAAGATTTTGGCGGACTCTTTTCAAGATTCTTAAAGTGGATATAAAACTATCTTCGACATTCCATCTTCAAACTAATGGACAAACGGAGCGTGTTAATCAAGTTTTGGAGTAATATTTAAGATGTACTATTAATTACCAACAAGATGATGGGTAACTCTTTTGCCATTGGCAGAGTTTGCTTACAATAACATGGTATATTCTTCTACAAATCAAACACCTTTCTTTGTTAATTATGGTTATCATCCACGACTTGATACTTTTAACTTTTTAAAAGTTGATAATCCTGATGCAAAAGATTTGGCAATTCATTTATTAAAGCTACATGCAACGATGAAGGCGCAATTAAAAGAGGCTCAAGAAAAACAAAAGATCAATACGGATGTCTATTGAAAGGAACAACCACCATTCCTCTTGGGTGATAAGATATGGCTACTTTGTCATAATATCAAGACTACTTATTCTTGTGACAAATTGGACTATTGAAGACTTTGACCATTTTCTATTTTTAGATAAATCAATCTAGTTGCATATCGTTTACATCTACCGGAGTCAATGAAAATCCATCTAGTATTCCACGTGTCTCTTCTTGAACCATACAAGACAGTGGACATACTAAAAAGACGATGAACTCTACTTCCTCCTATAGAAGTGTACAACAATGAAGAGTTTGAAGTATAAGAAGTCTTAGATTCAATGCGACGTCGAAATAAATTGGAATATCTTGTCCATTGGCATGGATATGATATTAGTGAATGCACATAAGAGCCAATAAAGAATCTTGCAAATGCAACAAAGGCGGTGGAGGCTTTTCATCAATGACATCCATCAAAATCAAAATAAAAACCTTCTTTATAAAAGAAATAAGATCTAGGCAAGATAACATTCTACTTTCAATCCTTGTTCATAGCTTCTTTGTAGTTGTGATGCTCAGGAGATGGAAAACCAACAACCAGCGGATTTGACTCAAGAGCCTTCATTTGTTGACCTGCCAGACGAGACATTACGATTATCTCAACCTTCAAGACGACGCAATCGAGATAAAGATCTTTAAGAACGACATATACTTCCTCGAATAGATGGAATTATACAACACGTTTGGTATCACAACCTTGGAAGGGACTCCTGATGTTTGGTGATTTTACTAGAGGTAGGAACAACTCTTGATGGTGTTCTAAATATTTTATTCGAAGAAAGTTATGAAGGCCTCAATAATGATCAAATAATTGGGTGGTCTTCCCGCCCTAGTATGGGACACTACCGATGGTTGAGAGGCCCTATCAGTCATCTTCAAAGAGAACAAAGATCAGAATATGTGACGAATACAATTCATCGCATCATAGATTTTTTCAACATATGGTGACCGCTCCTTGTAGAACTCGTACCTAAAAGGGGGGTAATGTCACGGACATACTCATGTAAGCTAGTAATTACATATACAAATAGGTGGAAGTAAGTAAAAATAGATAAAAGTAAATTAATGCTATAGTATTTAATATGGAAGCTTTCTAAAAGCTTCATAAATACTGCTTTGACTTTATAGGTGTCTTTAATTGACTTTTTGGATTAGAAACGTCGTCAATAAGTTGGCCATGTGCCACACATGTTGTTAGCTTGAAGATCAAGCTAACTATGTAGCCCACATGTAAAAAAACTTGCCTTGTAAGTCAAGGCATGTGTCCTACAAAGTCAACACATATTGGAGGTCCTATAGATTGTCGCTACATAGCCCCTAGTTAGATAGTATATATAGAGACAAGAGTGAAGCCCTCTTCACTCTTGTCAACTCCTTTCTTACTTCTAGTCTTGTTTTAAGGGTCTCTAGTTTTCTTGTCTTTTGGCAATAGCCATTCCAGTTTCTCTTTCAATATACATACTTATTTATTTGTATTTTGCTACCTTTCTTTGAGTGAAGGCTTACTTGTCTGAATTTCTTTTTTATTGAGTTCTTGTCCTTGACAAGTCCTGACTGTACAAACATTGCATGTTTATATTTTATGATGGAGCATGTATACAATTTTTTCATTTTTGTTCCCTCTTCGAAATAAAAGACATTTGCTCCAACTATGGGCATCAAATTTCTAGTTTGCCTAGTTGAAGATTTTTTAATAAAAAATTGTCTATTCTATATGATAGTATGTATTATTGTACAATCAATGAACGTATCATTTGATTCATTATTAGAGATTTTGTCATTTATATAAGCCTTTAAATCATCAATATCAATTGAGTCTATAGATGCATCCATGATATGAATTTCATAAGCCTTAGCTTGAAGTTTTTTATTTTTTTAGAATATTTTAACTAAGTTTTTTGAAATATGGCACAAATGTGCTAAATGTCCAATCATGCCACATTTATAGCAAGAACACATCTCTGATTTTTTTTTCTACTATAATTAATAATAGAATATTTATTCTTTCCATATAGGTGGAAATGGTCATGACCATGACTGCCTCGATGCTTATGAACACCTTTCTTATGTTTATATAATTTTTTCTTAGACTTTAAAATATTAAATGCATGATATTCTAGAACTATGGTTTTAATATGATGAGCTTCTGCATTATGCAAAAATAGCTCATTTTATTTCTCTACAAGAAATAGATAGGACATGAGATCAGGATGACTCTAAAATTTCATGTTCATATATTGTTATGCAAATACAATAGATATGAGAGGAAATGTAGATAGAATTTTTTCAATCACTTCTTCTTTAGAGATGTTTTATTCATAGAACCATAGTTGTAAGACAATACGATATATTTTACTATTGAAAGCATTTAAATTTTAAAAATCTAAGACACATAAATGTGTCAAATCATGACATGCATGCAGAAGGAAAATAGTCTTTTGACGATTAAACCTGAATTTAAGATTCTTCTAAAGCTTGATTAGATCTTCCATTTTTGAATATTGATGTTGCAATGGAGGTATAAGATAATAACAAATGAAAAGAAGTATTTTCTAATGGATAGTAAGACAAATAAAAATACTTACAGTAGCAGATTCTTCAAATAAAATTGCATCCGAGAGTTGTTCAACAAATAAATTGCACAATTCATTGTACACCCTTGTGCAATGTTATAGCAACAACAAACGACAAATGGTGACAACAATAGTGACTACGGATAGTGGATGGTGATTGCAGATAATGATAGCAATGGCGATTTGGCGGCATGATCATGAAGGCAAGTAGAAGCAGTAGTAGCCGGTAGGATGTAGCAAGCAATGAGCATGCAAGGCAATGTAATGTAAGAAAAAAAAATGAGAAGGCAAATGGCAAGGTATATACAAGTTTTTAAGAATCAAGAGTAGTGCACAAGAGCAATTGTATTAATAATGTCTTGAGAATGTTTAAAAAGACACAAGAGTAACTAGAATTAATGTGAATACACAAGAGAATATATAAAAGGAGAGAGAGAGATAGAAAGAGAGAGAGAGCTTCTAAAAACCCTGTATTGATGTGGTTGTCTCACTTGAATACAAAGAGAAGGAGAGAAGATAAACAGTTTTTTTCCACTACATTGCACTATAGCTACATTAAATATTGTAACTATAGTGATTATTATGGAGAGTACCAACTACATTTAATGCTCTCAACATGTATTATGGCTTTTAGAAACAACCCATTAAATATTACTTGAATAATAATAATAATAATAATAAACTTGGACTGAGATATTGGATAATATATACTGATTGGCATAATTAATTAGTGTGGTAAGTTTTCAATATTCATGGTGATGTAATATTCAGTGATACAAATTTCATGCAGACTTTAAAGCATTAAATATTTTAAATCCTAATACAAACATTTTATTCGCAAGGATGTACTAAATGCATTATTCTGCAGTCCGTAAAATTGCCTTCTCAAGAATAAAAAAACTGCACGTTCATTATTCTTTTACAGCGATTCAATAACAAATGATCAAAGAACTTAACAAACACGATATAAAAATATGCACAAGTGTCAGAAGCAAGGCCACAAACCTCACGGATTAAAACCCAATCCTAGTAAACTTAAAAAGATTAAAATAATAAAAAAGAAAACCATGTTCTAGAACTACACTACCTGACAGGGTTTGAAAACCCGCATTCCACCCCCTGAAATAATATGGAACCAGAATATTAATTTTACTTCGTTGTTTTGTCGTGAAAGTGCACGAGTGCACAAACCCACAACAAGCAATGTCGGCGAATTCAAGTATTCTAGTGACTCAACATCCTACTGTTATAGGTTTCTTCTTTTTCTTATTCTTTTTCTTCACCGCAGCAGTAGAAGTATAACCTGATTGTCGGCTTTATGGTGAGGATAGCTGCATCGAAGAGGCGGCACGAATGCCTCGTCGGAGGGTGGGGCGGGCAATTCTGGCATGGATGCGGGAAGGCAAATCAAGCAGATCAAGGGGGGCAGTAGTAATTGATGGGGGGACTTCTTCTTCTTCTTCGTCTTTTTCTTCTTCAGGCATGATGGACTCCTGAAGGCAGGAGAGCTCTCTATCTTTTCCTCATGAAGACGAGATACTTCGCTTTGGCCTTCAAAGCATGAAGACAGTAAAGCGTGTTTGCAAAAGGAGAAAGCGAGAAAGGAAGTAAAAGCCGCTTTTGCTACAAGACACGTGATGACAAACCTCGCCACCCTAGTGTTCGTCCATATCTCGTAGGAAGCCAAATAGCATTGTAACCCCACAAAGGTACTACAACCGTGGTTATTGCTCCATAACGCGACATGACCTCCACAAATAAAAGAAAACGAAAATGTCTAGTAATTGCATGGGTTTCTGTCGGTTTTGGTTTTGGTTTTGGTTTTATCCCAGACTTTTTGTGTTTCTCTTTGTTGTTGTTGTTGTTGTTGTTGTTGTTGTCATTTTTCATAGTTCCTGCGTAGGGACACATGTGGTTCGAGTTGGTGGGTGTTTTTCTCACTGTTGCTGCGATCCTCACATGGTTCTTAACCTCCACCTTGGATTGGATAGGGTTGCAGAAATACTGTTCATGGGATTCCTTCATCAGAATTTCTCTTTATTCTTGCTTGAATAATTCATTTTTAATCGTGTTTAATTTTTTCATGAGGTAGTGTTGAAACAGTAACTTTCCACATGCTAGAAGGTGGGTCACAAGTTGGCAACGGCTTTCTGAAATTTGGAGAATCGAGATGATGGACCCGGTAATGGATAGAGCGATGAAGGGTTCAGATGAGTTATGCCCCCCTTTCTTACTTTTCAGACGCTGCGCATTGCTGCATCGAGAGAAGCCACCCATCTCCTTAAGTCCAACCTCAAAATCCAACGGCAGACAAACGCTAACGAGACCTCTTAATGAAGATAAGACCGCAGCGAAAGCCAATTAGAGTTAACGAGAAGTCCACAATCCGCACTCTCCATGGCATCCTTTTCCACACCGGTCAATATGACGATCGTAGCAATAACTGCGTTGAAAATGGCCACTGTAATCAGCGGTGCCAGGCCCTGGGGCGCACGTACCCACGCAAAGGGGACTGATATCTCATCCCTGCTCCTGCTCCTCCGCCGCTGCTGCCCTCACAACCAGGAAAGTCCTTCTGCTAAATCCGGCCTTTGCTTTTAATATAGTCTTCCATTGCGTCGTCGCAGTAATGGCGAGCTCAATCAGCGGCGGTGGAACCTGGACAAGGCTGCTGATGCGGTGGAGTCGGAATTTATGAGCAGGCGCGTTCACGGCATGGGCGCCACCACCGATTGTCTGTGTGCCGAGGATCTGCGGTCTCTGCATCACATTCCGTTATCGCTCCCCTCCGGAGTTGATGTGGTCTGCCTGGTTGCTGTTGCGCAATGCTTCCATCGTTCGAAGGTTATGCGCAACAGAACCTGTCTTTTTTAGAATGGTTGCTGAATTATACATGATTTTCTCATGGAGAACCATTGTATCGGTAGCAAATATACCAGTAACGCATTTCAAAAAGAAAAAAGAAAGTCTTCCTAATAGTAAACAAACCACAGTTGCGGTGTATCCGTGACACTAAGGTCCGTTGAAGGCTCAAATCACTTTTTTTTTCTTCTATCTTTGTGATTTACAACCGATAATGAGCGGACTCCAGTTTATTGCAGTTTTTTAGTATTCTGCTCATGAATCATTATTTTACTGCAGAATATTAAACATAACATACCATATACTGATGGGAAATATTATGTGAGACCTATCCGTGGAACTCCACACGATAACGAAACAACACGAGGCCTTCATGTCTTCGCCCGAATGCACCGTTCCCGAGCCCAATACAAACAACGGCCCACAGCACTAGAACCACACAAGCACGAGGAGATTTGGCCGAGAATTTTTGCGATTCCAAAACCACCAAGCAACACAAGGCGACCAACAGTTGCAAGGGCGGGGTGTAACGACGCCACCGCAGCAGCAAATCTAGACATACGTAGAGTTTATGGACGGCACGACAGAAAGCCTGATCGCCTTGCGCCTGGACGGCATGCGGCAATCCGCGACCTCAAGGATGAAAGCAGTGGCTATGGTTCGGAGGGCAATTCTGCTATGGCCCTCGCCCGGACGCTTGGATTTTCACTGACATCGACAAAAGGAACCGCCGGTGCGGCAACAACCATTCCCACCGGGAGGGCTGCCTGTCTTACGCCCATTTTTTGGTTTTTCCTCCCCGTTGGCGTTTTCTCCAGGTTGTCTCTTGGGGTTTCAACAGATTTGCTGCTGCGACTGTGGTCCTGGGCGGAGAGTCATCGTCGTCTTCGATCGATAGCCCCTGTTGGTCCACGAAGCTTCACGGCAAGCACTTTTAAAAGAAAGAATGGAGAGTCCGTTGGCTTGTTCGGGTCGCTGCGATCGCTTCGTCTGGAGCTGAGCCTTATGATTTGGGAAATTTTGAGAAATTTTGAGAAATTTTGAGCATGCTGAAAATTTCTCTGTCCAAACTGGAAATGGCCCACTTGCCCTTCAACTGCCATAACTGCAGTGGATATTCGAATCCCGTGTCTCGACTCTAACTTGTCTGGAGTGGCTTGTAACTTCCACGCTCCCTCTGAAGTCGGAGAAACCGCTAGAAGTGCGGGCCTCACAAAAATTGCTACTGATACTATTCTTGGGGGGCCTGCCCACGCTTTTTGATTAGAAGTAAAGAGGACAAATATTAATTGTTGCGATATTATTTTCTTTCCTAGTTAATGAATTCCTAAGAGACGGGCTCGTAAATCTTGCAAGGACCACAGGATGGGCTAAAAACCAGCTTTTTCCCGACAACATCTATATCTTGCGACATAAATATAAATAAAAATGTAAGTTCAGTTGTACTCTCTCGTCGAATGCAATGGAATAGTATCAATATTAATTATAAAGAGGTATGTGTGGAAATCTTATGTTAATGTCTTGTTGATTTTCAGATGCATTGTTTCCTATGCCTCTGTCCCGAATCTCGGTTCCCTATCTAATCCTAGTCCACATCCTCAACCAATGGGGACTTCTATTGAATCCGCAGTCTTCACGCATAAAAAGCTTTAAATTAAAAACATATTATAAAACTACTTCTTATTTTCGATGTATTCGGGTTCCAGCCAGAATAGAAAATACTCTACTGTAGGACTGTAGAACATTTCTCGAAAGACCAAAATTTATTTTGAGGAGAACCACCCTCGCTATTCGTACTGGGCATTTCAGCAGTGGCACGTCCTCCCTTGACGATGACTTGGCCGAGTTTTTTTTTTCGTGTTGTTTTGTTTTGTTTTGTTTTTTTTATTTTACAGAGTCCATGAGTCTAACTATGAAACTATTCATTTTTCGTTCATACCCTCGCTTTTCATCGGTATCGCGAGAGCCTGTGCCCTTCATGTCAGCTGCTATAGATCACGGAGGATGCTTCTCCGCCGCCCACCCGCGAGTTGAAGCAGAAGTTTGCGGTTGCCGGATCGGATCGATCGGAGCGGGCGGGAAAAGTCCAGCGACAGTTTCGCCATTGGCCGTAACTGCAATTATCATACATTTCCTGGGATACAAACCGCAGAATCGCAATCGAGTGGAGAGTTCGGTGCTTTACAGCTTTGAAGAGTTAGTGTATGTGCACGGAGGTCATAAGGCATTAGTGTTGTCAGCCTTGTGCTGCTACTGCAGGTCAGTGGTTGTGTCCGCGCGAGGAAATCACCGGTGGGTTCCAGGAGTCCTCGGTGTAGTGTACTGCTGCGCAGCGACAGCTGCAAGCTTAAGTTGACCCGTGTTCTTCGTTCGCAGTTTTCATTCAATGAGGTGGTCATTGCATTGTGGACGGATAGCTTGACAGTATTGGCAGCTAGGCTGAGGAGTGTGGTACAGGCGTGTACCTCGGGGGGTTGTTCCAGCTGCATTTATTGTCAGTTCCAAAGACGTGCTAGAAGTGGTTTAGTTACTCTCGTCATCACGACCGGGACAAGGTACCAAACGGTCGAATGTTTCACGTCTTTCAATGAGCGAGGGAGTGCACGCTGATGGTGCCAGATTGAGGTCGTAGAGAGCGCGTAAGGTGTGTACGTTGTGCAGTTCCGCTACATCTTGCAGGTTGTAGAGCGTAGTTCTTTCCGAAGAGAGTAAGAGTTAGGTTATCCTAGCAGTCGAACCTAATGCTGTTCCGCCTAGATATGTAGCTGGAGTTCTCGGAGGGGTTTGTGTCTAAATTTCGGGGTTAGATATGGCGTCCTTCACTGGCGACACTGGGGTACTGCATATTCCGGCTAGTTCCCCATATCGTCGCGACTATCAGCTTCGGAGCTGTTCGAAGACGGATACAGAATGTGATACGAGTATGCCTCAATCACCATGGCTTCCACGTACGGAGACTTTCAGTGATGAAGAAAATCTATTTAGACTTTTTGAGTATACTCCTGTGGGTATCAACCGATCCAATTTCAGAAGCGGTCCCCTTCCTGTCGCTACGCACGGGATGAGAAGATCTTACAACAGCGGCCCTCTTCCTTACTGTCATAGTCCTCTTCCATCATACTTCGGTGGTCCTCCTTCTAATTTTAACACGATTGAACGTCAATTGAGTGACATTTCCTCGGCCGGAAAACCTGAAGTTGGTTCTAGATTTAGAGAAGATGAAGAAGATGCAGAGATGTCTGCAGGAGAGGGCGAGGACGACGAGGTTGATGGAGTAAGAAATGTGCTGGACTCATCTCACCTTAGCAAGACAGTGGAGAATTGCTCGCCGTCGACATTGAGCTTGGGTGCTATGTTGGGAATGCCGAGACCGAATGATAAGTCTCGTAATCCCGTTAGTGAGAAGATGGGCGTTAACTACGAGAAAACTGGAGTTTGTGGAGGAAGCAAGAGTGGATCGCTTGCTGAACCGAACAATTGCCCTAATAGAATCAATCAGAGGACGGGGACCAGAAAGCATGGTGCAGATGTGGAAGTTGGTGCAGTAGCAGGTGCTCTCAAGCATCAATCATCAGGCTCTACAATCAGAGAGACTGCAAACAATTCTAAGAACGAGAGCTCCAACTCCGGGTTTTCTATGGTGGCAATTCCATTCAAGTGGGAGGATGCTCCTTTCTCAACAAGAAGAAATGTGGCGAAGAAGTCTCACTTGCGCATATCATCATCAAGCCCAGCACTGTCAGGACTGAGCGTATCAAAGGCGGAAGATTTTCAGGTTAATGACAGCCACAATCTGAACGGTAGGTCGGAACATCTTACTGAAAATGAAGCAAGTGGACGAGGGGACAAATTAGCGGTGGTTCCTAGTAGAAATCCTGTAGCTACTGCAGCCGCGAAATGCTTAGAAGCAGCATCATCCCCGTCAGAGGTGGATGGGTCGGAGGAAGTCGTGTGCTCGGCCGTCCCGTTCAAATGGGAAGAGGCGCCTGGGAAACCAAAGTTGGATGAGAGACCTAGTCCTGAGGCGGCTCCTGCTCTGCAACTGCCACCAAGACTTGCCAGGCTCAACATTATGAGAGGAAATGCACCAACTAGCAGGAGCCACAGTATGTCGGTTGTGTTAGCTAACCGAAGTTGGACCGCAGGCCGTACTTCAAGTGCACCGGCACCTGCTTCGTCTCCTAGCATAAAAATCCTCCGTCTTTTGCCGAAAGAAACACAGTTGCCACTGCAGTCGTCGCCGGGTGAAGTTGAGTCCAGCCACACACGTCCTGCCGCTTTTCGGTCTTGTCCGTTGGATAAAACTGGAAGACCGCATAATCTCCCCCCTATGAAGAAAGCATCAGGCTCGCTATCGGAACATATTTCGCAATTCGGGTCAGCACAACACTTGAGCGGCGAGTTCTCCTGCGACTCATCCAATGTGTGCAACACTGTTCGCTCTCCCACGAGTACACTCTGCGGACCTAGTTGTGATGGCAATTCAAATCCCTCGCCCCGCTCGGACAAAAGCAGTCGTAAGTCTCCTGTGAGTGGGAGCTTCTCCTCCAACTCGCACTCTGTCGAGTCGTTTGAGGCCTGGTCTTGTGGTGATCATTCCAGTCCTACATCCAGGCATATTACCATTCGGGAGACAGAAGTGCAAGGTACTCCGCGCTATGCTTCTGTTGGAGGGCATGATGAAGGTGAAACTGGCCATGGCGGGGCATTAGTCAGGGTGCGTAGTAGGTTGAATCTGAGCTCGTCGAGTTCAAAACCTCCACTTAGCCCAACCTGCGGGAGAAATGTATATATTCCTCGTTCTGTAGACAGCAGTGATTATTCTTCTCACGGAGAGGAATTTTACGACTGTCATGACATTAATGAGTTCCCGCGGTCGCCTTCTAAACCTGAGGAAGAGGTTGATCCCCCGACACGATTACCATACAAAATGCCTTCTCCTCCTCGGGAAGTCTCAGTAGAGCCCGAACTTGCCTCACCAACGAGTGCTTTTCCAGAATTCTCGAATTGTCTCGCATTTCCCAGACTTCTTTCCAAGACTTCTGAATCTGTGTCGAAGGCGAAGTCATGCATTTGGGTGGCAAATCCCTCCTCGGGCTTGGATGCGCCATCAAATTCCATGGAAGACGGAGTCAGGTCTCCAGCATATAAGGCCACTTTAGAGCTATTGTCGCCCTTACCCAACCTGTCGAAAAAAAGCGGTTTTCGAAGTTCAAAGCTTGGGAGTTCGAGCTTGCGGCAACGTCAACCGCATCTTGTTGTAATATTTCCATCTTTACATTCTCGATTTAGTCGTTTAGTGGTGTTGTAACCACCCGTGTGATACCTGCGGCCATGATGCCTATGCATTTGAGACATGATAAGGTTGCCAGTTAAGTGTACCTTACAAGATTGTGTTTATGGCAACAGGAGGCATTCTACAGCTCACTGAAGCAAACAATTCAGAGGTATAGAAAGCGCGGCGTCGCAAAGACACAGTCTATTGTTCGCAACGACGAATTCGCAAGGGTAAATTGCAGAATTCATGTAATTTTTGTATCTCAATGCAGGCTATTGTTGAGATTACCTAATATATAACGCTAACCTTATATTTTCCATGGAATCCCGCACGAGAACTAGCAATTGCTGATTACTTTGAAAACACCGTACCCTGGATGAGGTTAGAGTGGATGGTGGACTAGACCACAGATAAATTTGTAGTATGCTGAATCACAATCTGACCCCGTTCCTTGTGACTGCTGCAGAGACACCAATCATTCATGTGGTGAAATCTTACCAGATTAATTCTGAAGAGGAGTATGTATGCGTTCTTCAATCTTTCTCTTCGATTGAAAACACAAATGTTTGCCTGGATCAATTCAACTTCACCAGCACATACTTTTCGAGCGCCCTGAATTGGATTGTCTATGTGTTCGCCTTCGAAGGTGAACACCATCTTTGACAGATTCGGAGTTAAGCATGCAATCCTGAAATTCCTCGAGCAATGCCCTGCTCTCGAAGCTGATAACCTGGTTTTGATGCTGTTTGCCAATTCCTCCCCGCTTCAATTATCCGGTGTACACCGACGGTACTCTTGATTGTTGCGAGATTCTTATGAAATGTTTCGTCACCGCGGCATACTTAGCTGAGAACATCGAGTGCTGTAATATAGACCACATAGTAAATAATTAGAGAAATTTCATGTAGTGCCGTCCTCTGACTCGGGGGACAGAGCACTTTTTTGATCCAGCAAGATAGGGATGCACCATGGGACCTGCGTTTTCATTACGATGGTCCACATTGAGTGCGTAGCTTCCGTGAGAGTTAGCAGTCAACAGTACACCAAAGTCACTGCGAGTGGTAATCTACCTCGAGCCGAATGTACGCTTGAGTTGAGATGAATACCATCACCGAAATCATATCTTAACTGCAATGCCTCCCATCACTGAACAACTAGTACACTCAAATACCTAGTACTCCAATCATCCGTAACTATCCAAAAATCCAAAATGAGAACAACTGCACACATCAGTCCCAAACAACAAAAAGACCCGATTCGATGCTTTTGCTCTACATACCGAGATGTGTTTTCGAACTGAATCTGAGCCGGACTGGCCAGATACCGACATGATCAGCGGTAAAATCCGTCGACTGAAGTAGATGTGGAAGTTTCGCAACGTAGCTCATTACAGGAGCCGATCTGAGTATTGTTTCGCATTCAAGTTTCAATTGGGTACCGAGATCCATCTACACCCGTGATCGGAACCGAACTGATGTATGATCGAAGCCGATTGGGGGCTGTCGGTGGAACCCCAGGTCAGTAACAACAGTATGCGATGCGGCGTTTCATGGCTTTCAGTTTCTATCAGTTCTTAGCAGATCGGCATCACACTAGTAGTGGTTTCATTCCCTCCATGATTCATTCTACAGTCAAGTTTTCGAACAACAAAATGCTAGTGATGTATCATGACATACAACAAATGTGTGATGTTTTTGTTTATGACTTCTGGCATGTTCTATTATTCTTTGAAGATAAGGGAAGCTTTGACAATGTTCCCTGAATAGAGCTTCTAAATTTATTGCTTGAAATACAATATATAGGTGGTAATATATAAATTTCATTACTTAAAAGATATGAAAGATATCATTTAAAGCAGTTTTAAATTATTATTATTTTAACATCATTACATATTACTTGTGTACTATGATAGTTTTAAAGTGTTTTGAATTGTTATTTTTATTTCCATACTCCTAAGGTAAATAAAATTTATTGAATCACTTTAATTAGAATATCTACTTCCTCTTCCTTTTTTATGAAACATTTTTATTACTTAAAGGATTCAATCTAGAATTCTATAATTTACACACACATACATATATACATATATATATAGTATATTTTTGATTTAAGGTTATACACTTATTAAGTAAAGTTGGATCAATTAATGAGCAAATATAAAATTATTTAAAAGAAATATTTTTGGTTCTAAAAGTTACAAAGCTTGTAATATTTAGATGCTTCAAGCAAATATTAATAATTTCATTGTTTTGCAAAAATGAAAAAGAAAAGAAAAGAAATGCTTAAAAAAACTTGGTAGAAACATATTTTTTAAAAAAAACACATTTACAACTTATATGCTTATGCTAATCTTGGATGTATTCAAATTATAAAATATAAATATTAAATATTTTATATACCATATCAATGCACTTGTATTACAAAATTTATTGTGAAAAAAGATGTCAAAAATTAATCTTAGAAAAATAAAAAAAAATAAAAAAAAATCAAAATTTGCAGTTTTTATTAAATCTTAAATGATATTTTTATTTAAAAATTAAAAATTATATAAATAAACAAAAATTAGTAGTTAACACTTTAAAATGATTTGTTGCAGAATATATTTTTTCGATATTTTTTATCAAAATAGATTAAAAATATTATTATAATATTTTATTTAAAAATTAATCACAAAAAATAAAAATATATTTATAATATTTCCTGGGTAAAAATTAAATTTAAACCTCATAAAAGATGAATATGTCTACATGTATATATTATTTAAATTGAATAATAGATGTTATTAATTTTTCTAAAAACACTAAAGAAATCAATATAAACTTGTTGAGTTAGGATTTCTATTAGGCACAATCCAATTTCTTCATGCATTAAATTTAGTATTATCTTAGATTAAACTATTTTTTTAGCAACTTTGTTGCAAAAAAAAAAAAAAAAAAAAAAAAAAAAAGTATCTATAGGCTTTTTTTAGATAGAATTCTATGCCAAAAAACCATTCTTTTTATTTAATTTTTAAATATGCTTGATTTATATAATAAGTTTTCTTTCAATCATAAAAAACATCTTTACTTTACTTAGTTAATTGCTATCATTATTGTTTATAACATAATATTGTGATTAGTTAACAATATGGTGATTTTCTTTCATAATGTTGCATTAATATATAAAAGTTAGATTGTCTTTTCATTTATATCTTATTTTGAATTGACTTTTTATCTTTTTACATTTGACACATATTTACTTAATTTGATTTGTTAATTTATGTAATATTTGTATATTAAACTATCTAAAAGTGTACAAAATAACAATGTTAATAATTTAACATTTATATAATTTAGATGTTTATTATTGATACTTAGTTTTAGGAAAAATAACACTTTTGATACCATGATTGATATAAGAAAAGTTAAGAAACTTATATGAAAAATTGAAATACTGTGATATAAATTAATATAAAATAAAATAAAATAAAATACAATATAATATAACTTCATCAATAAAATTATGTTAATTTTTATAGAAAAAAAGAAATATCTTGAAGATTTAAAGTTATACAATGTATGGTTCGCATATTAAAGAATGTATCATAATTATCTTAAGACTTTTATATGATATGTGGTATTTAATTATTTAATTTAATTATAATATTATATTTATATTAATAAAAATTAATAAAATACTTATATTCTATTTAAAATATATATTGTATATAAAATACACATTCTTTTAAAAATATGGCAATCTATAAATATGAATGTGTAAATTATTTTAAAATCATATTTAGAATAGATAAGAAATAATTAGAATGAAAAAATATTTTTAATTTATTAGACATATTTATTAATCTATAAATAAAAAATAAAAATATGTTCTATATTTTTAAATTTAAGCTATTCAGTTAAACATCAAAATCCAATTTAATTTCAAATATAATGTAACTTTCTTAAAACAATATATATAAATTTAAAACTATATTGGAAGAATTTTTCGTAATGTTTAAAAATATATAAATAAAAATCTTTTTTTTAAAATTTATGTAAAATTATATATTAAAAAATTATACGAGGTTTTAATATTTATTTCTATATGTAAAAGATATATTTATTAAAATCAAATTTCTTTATAAATACCACTTAAAAAAGGGTAAGCATTAAAAACTTAATAATGTATAGAAAATTTTATTTTTTACAAAATGAAATGAAATTATTTATTTAAATACAAGTTTAACTTATTGATTATTTTTAAAGTTAAAAACAATGATTTATATTAATAATATTTTATTCATAATAAATTATAATTACATCAAAAATATAAAATTAAATAATTTTTTTATAAAGTGAATACTCAATAGTGTCTTACTAGTAAAAAAAAAAAAAAAAAAAAAAAAAAAAAAAAACTTAGTAAAAGAATCTAAGGTTTTGGCCCATCACTTTTAACTAACAAAATAACAATTTAGTTTTTTACAAATTGTAGCTCAAATTAATTTTATAAAATTTCTAAAATTACTTAATAGTTACTAAAAAAAACTAACAACTAAATTAGTATTCTAAAAGAACATCTTAAATTTTATATTATAATTGAAATCATATTAATTCACTTCAATCAATTAAGTTTTGTTTAAATACATATATTTTATAAAACATATTAACAAGAGTATAAATCAATGAGATAAACCATGGAGACAAATTGGCCTTTTGATTGGATGGATTTCTCAATCATCATTGTTTTTATTAAAACTTAAATTTCCAATTCATAGAGCCTTAAAAAACCAATCTTAGATTAAGCTCTAAGATTTTGCCACCTAAAAGCTTGCTTAGGAGATGATCACAACTTCCTTTAAAACGTGAAGGTTTTTTTTGTCTAATATGGTAACTAAACTATGAATTATAATCTTTAATATATATTGTAGGTTGAAGTTCCATTTCATTGGGCTACACTTGGCATATATGTGTAATGAATGCAAGAAAGAAAAGTCATTTTTTGGTAGATATTATTCTAAAAATTGGCATTTTTTTGTACATGGAAATAACAAATTTTGTGGCTCTTTTGACATCAAGGTACTTTTGCTATTTTCTACTCAATTGTACCAAGTTAGTGTATACCATGACATTGTCACTTTTGTATATAACATGGTGCAATTGAGCATGTAGTGAAGGAGAGTGCTTGAGGTATTTTTTAAAAAAGTTACCTAGTATCAAAAGCCAACTTTTTGAACAATCAATGTTTATCCAAGTATTGAGAGCTATCTTGTTTCTAGGACATAACATCTTTGGCAAATTCAAGTATAGACTTGCATCTTAAGCTACACTAGAGCTTAAGCAATTGTACATTATTTTGCCACAGCCTTGGTCAAAAGCAAGGACAAATTGCAACTTAAGTATTAGTCTTGTTTTTTTTTGTAGTATCTCTTTTTAACAATATTCATATGTTGCTGTATTTTTTTATTTTTTTATTTTTTTTGGCATATCAATCAAAGATTCATGAAAACATGTTTGATCCCAACAAAATATCAAGGTAGTCAATAGACTTCATAATGTTAATTTCTTTTAGAAATTTTTGAATCTCTTAATATGAAACTTCATTGAACGCTTTTAAGTGAATGCATTAAGAAATTCTTTACATAATTTATGAACTTATAGAAAATTAAATGGGCATCATGTCTTCTCTAAGCTTGAAGCCACCATAATTTTTTTGACTTACAAGACCTTCTAGAGAAGATCCTTGGTTTTGGCTCATTTTCTAACTTTAATAAGAAAAAAATATTAGAGTATGACTAGCATCTACAAGTGTCAAATTTTGATATGCTTAGAGGTTGGTTGTTGCATTTTCAAGGTCAAACTTAGATGTCATCTTTTCTCAAGAAAGATCTTCTAAAGTATGTATTAATGAAGATAGTGTAACCTAGTATCACACATAGTTTTTGTGACAACAACAAAAGTTTAATTAGTCTCTATTATAAAACATATCAAGAAGAATATAAATCAATGGAATAAATTAAAGAGACAAATTGGCCTTCTAGTTAATTGGATTTTTCAATCAACATTGTTTTCATCAAAACTTAACATAACTTGTAAATTTAGAGGGCCTTAACAAAACCAATCTTGGATTAAGATGAGAACATCTTATAGCTTGAACTGGAGTAAATCTAACCCATATTAATATTTACTATGATGTTGAATCTGTGCCATTTACTAATAAAGGTAAAAATATACCATAAGTAAAACCAGATGGTACTAAAGCAAATGATTGTTTTGGTGAGATGTGGTGCCATAGAAATGTGATGTGTGGTTATACATTTCTTTGTTACATGATTTTTGTGGTATATTTGATGCTAATATTTTAAGACATGGTGGCATGTACGTATTTTTTTGTTTTCATTTATATAATATGGCTTCAAAAGACAAGTGCACTATATTTTTTTTAGCAATGGTAGAGATGGAGAATCCTTTATATATCTTATGCTTATTTTCTATGTTTTGTCAATATCAAATTTTTTGCTAGAATCAACTTTATAATTTGTTGTATCCTTGTCATTTTTCTTATATTCTCAAACTTGTAGCAATGCAATTTTTGTTGAGAAGTATTTGTCATCAAAGTGATCAATAGATTTACCAACATTTTTTACCAATAGTTCAATATTTGAAGTTGCAAACACGAATCTTTATATAAGTCTATAAAAGTTGGCACTTAACAAAACATTAGAAGAACAAAGTTTGATAAAAAAAGACCTTCTCAAGGTATGTCCAAATTTTTATTTTTTGATATATTGGTTTTTAGATTTAATAGAATATTTTTAGCATTTCTACAATAAAAAAATATACTTAGATAAATTCTTTTTGGCTAGAAGTTCTATTGATGTTCTTGTAATGATTTTTTATGCAAATTCTATTTGTAGCATCAAAATCTTTGTTTAAAATCAAAATCATTTTTCAAAGACTTCAATTTTATGTAGTTCAAATGCAACCAATGTGATGAGCAGATATTGCATTATATCCTCTCAACATGTTACAAGAACTTCAAAGCATGGCTCAAATTTGATGACCTTATGTAACGACTCTCCAATAATGTCTTTGTTGATGTCTATTCAGAGGTCCTAAGTGTATCTAAATTATATTATTATTAAGACTAGTGATAATATATAATATATTATAATGGTTAGAACATCTAATTGATTCAAGGTATGCAATGATTTTTTTTTCAAGCAATGAAATGAAATGGATACAAAATCAAGAACTATAATGAAAAGAAAGTATGCAAAATTGGAGAAGAAATGGCCTCCTCAACTGAGAAATCTTGTGCCTATTCCTAAATTATCTCTTGCAAATTATGTAGGAATAAAACTTGGATACCATTAGAGATTTATTTTAGAGATTATTGAAATGCAAGCTACTTCATCAAATTTAAAACCTCTAAATCCATGTTTTGTAAGAAACTAGAGTTTAATGAATGTTTTTTTTTCTTTTTTTTCTTTTTTTTCTTTGCACAAAGTATTGTTATATTGCATATGTATTGTTTGAAATGAACTTTGGTAGGCCATGATGATTAGTGTTTTCATGTTTATTGAATAAAAAAAATAGTAATTGTAGAATATTGGATTGTAGAATTGAACAACAAGATGAAATTATTTGCAAGTTTGTTGTAAAATTGAGTGTTTGATAAAGCTTCTTTTCTAAAATTGATGATAAAAAAATAATGTTGCAATAAAGTCTTTGTCATTGGTAAAGTTGCTTATGATGTTGACACTTCTCTATATGCTGTGTTTTCTTACTATGGCTTAAGTTTGAATTGTATAACATGATTCAACTAATGAAAGATAGAATTTCTATTTGTCAAGGCATCAATGAGAACTAAAGACAGTCAACAGAATTGAAAGAATTTTTAGTCTTTTAGTTATAGCACCGTACATAAAAACGCTTTTTTATCTGCCTGAAACAAATGTACTTAGAGCTGCAACTGTATATGTCACTTACTGCATAGGTCTCCTAAACTCACAATAAGATTGTGTTAAAAATTTATAAAAGAAAACCTATCTCAAGTTCTTCACTCTGTCATTTCACCAATTCTTGTGTCATGTGATTCCCATGGTAATTTTCAGTACCACAACATGCAATTGTCAAGCAAATAGCATGACCTTCAATCTAGATGTAGCCATCAAATAAGACCCACCACTCTGGGAAGCTTGAACGTGTTGCAGAACTAAAAAGTGTAGTACTCATAACCAATATCGGCTATGTTGGGCACTTTCAAATTGTTTAAGCCATAGAATGGGTCAGGGACAAGATCCAACAAGCAGCCAATTATCATAGCATCTAGAAACTGCAATTTTCTCCAGAGATTAGATGGAACAATGAAATGGATGGATGTTCATTTAAAGATATTCATCAATTAATTAATAAATATCTATCTGTATGATGGAAAAACCCAAGAAAAAGGATTAACCAATTGACTGATTGAGGCTGTGAAGGTTGAATTCGGAGATTGTATCCACGCCCATCGGGCATTGCGATGATGCTCTGGGAGCCTTCCTTCCAAAATAAAATCGTTTTTTGATCTATCTCTGAAGCCTTCCTTCGAAACACGCTTGATCGATCGAGGTGTTGAATCTGAGTTCCACGTAAAGGAAAGTCAAAGATGGTGATAGAAAACTGGATGATCTGCCACTGGCTATGAAACTTCACGGCGATGATCCACAGCATCACCGTTGATCTTCCCACCAGTTCCTCCTGACGATGATGAGGGTGAGCTTTGCCGTCTGATATAGCCCCGCAGCCGCTTCACATCCGCCAATTGCACTGGCTTCGTCAAAAACGCATCGGCGCCTTCGGCGAGGCATCTGGTGAGAATTCATACACGCATTATCAGTTCCACATCGATTCTGATAGTGTTGTGCATGGACTAGAAATTGATCGACAAGGTAGCTCCATTACAGCAGTACATGGGAAACAGGAAGCATCGACGATGGGAGGTATATACAATGCCTGAAATCACCTTCTGATCCGATGACTGTCATTCTCCGAGGACATCAAAACGACGGGAATTTCCTTCAATGCCGAAGACTTCGCCTGAAAATGCAATGGTGTTTGTGATGACTTATGACAGAGCTTTGTGAACAGCGTAATAAACTGGCATCAATGCAATAAACTGCAAAGTTCGGGCTTAGTATAGTCGAAGATCAAATCGTTACTATCCCGACAGGTTTTTAATAATAATCAGCTCGATTAGTGCACGCGACGATGCTTTTTATCAGATATACCCGCATGCAACGCTTTGCTTGGTTTGTGCACTTCTCAAAGGGCAATTTCACTCGAAAACGTGTTTATTAGCATCTTGATTCATATTCTTTAAATCTCATTACATGGAAACTGCAGATACTGAGCACGCTGGAATGGATCAATGAATCAAATACTAGCTGACACTGGAATGGAAGTGAAGTACCTTCACTCGTTTGAGGAGGTCGTAACCAGTCATCTCTGGCATGAAATAATCCGTCATTATCAGGTTTATATCCAGTTCTGTAGATTCATCACAAGTTCTTGTTAAACCAGATAACAGTGCTCACTTTGCTAAAGAAACTGACTTGCTAACTTTTGATCTGAACGAAAGAGTTAAAATGAAGCACCTTGGAAGAGCTGGGGCGTGTTTCTGAAAGACCCAAGACATCCAAGGCCCTCACAGCACTGTCGACGGTTGTGACTGCATGCAATGGCTAAACGAATTATCAATTCATGATTTACTCTATTATCCTATTATAAATTTTTCTTAGGTTCAACCGATATATATATATATATATATATATATTGCGGCTTCATTTCAATGAAGTCAGCAGCAAGTATGATTTGTCTTTTAAACAAGTGACTGACCTTGAGAAGCTTTTCTATGACCCTTTGATCGACCATGCTGTCATCCACCGCAAGGACGTGATACTGAAATTTAGTCCTCACCGACTCTGGTTTTACTGCTCCTAGTTCTGTTCGAAGGATCTTTCCCTTGACTGAATCCGGATGACGATTTTCTATGCTGGCAGAGAGGAGGCTCATCGTTTCAGCCTCCGTTTCTCCCCGCACCTTTGTCTGCAGGGTTTCTTCAATGTTCTGGGCTGTTGAAGATGTTGTCATCATCACCTCAGAGCTTCCAGGCTTCTAAACCTTCTTTGATGTTTCGTGGACCTTGCCTGGCAGCTCAAAATGCCCAGCAACTCCGAAGCCTTCCGAGGATTTGGATCGAGGGATACTTCTGACACTGATCCAAAAGTTCCACTCACTTGGTACACTTCCTGGTGAGGACTCCTGAAGCTCTGAAACTTCGGGAGTGTAGAAAGCACCAGAGATACGCACCACTGCTTCTGGGGTTCCGTATCATGTCCGTCCAAGCCCAAGGATTCAATTTCACTGATGTTTTATGACAGACCAAGAATCTGACGAAGCTGTTCAAGCTTAATCGATACGATCCCGTCAAGGCTACCAAACTTACATCCGTACCTTCGCTCCACGCACACTACGTGTGAAATACGACGTCATGCTCACTAATATTCGTTACCGCACTAAAATTTTGACCAAGCCCTCAGACGCGGAAGTCCCGCATTATTAGAAGCAAGTGAACTTGAGAGTTTTTGATAGAGAGAATATATTACCTATATTAAAAATTGAGTGTACACTGTTATTATTCTATTGAGGGAGGTGTGAGCGTTTAGGTCTCGCATATTTGACTAGTTGCGACGTTTCACTTAGTTTGTTCGTTATGTTTGGTTAGTCACTGTTATTGTTTCCAACACGGTCGCTTAACCAAAGCATCACGAACGGGGGGTTTCTCCTCCAAGCAGGCCAAGCATGGGTAAATGCTGGGCAAGCTTCGGTCCAGTGAGGGACTTCGTGAAAATGTCTGCATGCATATTTTCTGTTGGGCAGTAGGTAAATTTGGCTTTGTGTTCAGCCATAAGTTGGCGTATGAAATGGTAGCGGATAGAAATGTGCTTTGTGCGGGAGTGAAAACGAGTGGTTGTGACCAATGCTAACGCTGATTGGTTGTCGCAGTATACACGGGTCGGCGTTTTTAGGGTGTCGGTGCAGTGAAGGTCGTGGAGGAGTTGCCGCAACCATACAAGTTCAGACGCGGCTGTGGCCATGGCGACATACTCAGCCTCGGTGCTGGATAGGGCTGTCGTCTTTTGGCGCGTGGAGCTCCAACTGATGGCGCCTGTTGACAGAAGAAAAACGTAGCCGGATGTCGAGCGGCGTTGATCCACTTCGCCTGCCCAGTCGGCATCGCTGAAGCCGTAGAGAGGGCGCGGCACAGTAGAAGTGCGGCGGTACTCCAGGTAGTGGTCGATAGTGCCGCGGAGGTACCGAAACACATGTTTATATGCACGTATATGGGCATCGCCCGGGTTGTGCATATATTGAGCAAGAACGCTGACTGTGAACGAGAGATCCGGGCGAGTGCACAAGCTGGCACAGTTCAGCGACCCTACAGCATTCGCATAGGGGAAGGCAGCAATAAGGGCAGTTTCGGCAGAGGAGGACGGACAGTCGGCCGCTGAAAGATGAGTCCCAGGGGCCAGCGGGGTCGACACAGGTTTGGAGGCGAGGAAAGCGAATTCTGCAAGCTTCTGTGTGATGTACAGAGCTTGTGTGATTCGGAACCATCCGTGATCAAGATTTCGAGTGACCTGTAAACTGAGCAGGTGATGTACTTCGCCGAGATCGGAGTGTAAGAAGCGAGAGTTAAGTTGTCGCTTGATCGAATGGAGCAAGGGGAGGGAGTTCGCCGCGATGAGAGTGTCATCGACGTAGAGGGTGAGGACCGCGAAGTGAGAGCGGTTCTGTAACACATAGACATTCCCATCCGCAGCAGAATTTGTGAAGCCGACGGTAAGTAAAAATTTGTTTATGACCGTAAACCATTCTCGGGGAGACTGTTTCAACCCGTAGAGGGTCGTGAGTAAGCGGCAGACCATGCCGGGGCGGGGGGAAGTCACCCCCTCCGGCACCCGCATGTATATTTCCTCGGAGAGAACGCCATTTAAGAAGGCTGTCTTCACGTCCATCTGATGGACATGAAGTTTCAGCTGGGCGGCAAGGGTTAGAAGAGCGCGCTTCGGTCGAGAGGGTCGCGGAGGAGTCTTCCGCGGCCGAAGAGAACTTGGATCATAATTTTCGGAAGGGTCTCGCGGCGGGGGTACGCCTTTGTTGGTGCGAGAAGACTTGCGAACGAGTACAGGAGAGGTTCCATGCGGGGACTCAACGGGAGAGTCAGCAACATGGTCCGTGCTGGGAGCTTGTTTGTGGTGGCCTAAATGAGGCATGAGGGCGAAGCCGGTGGGAGACCGGACGTCATGCCGCGGGGGCGGTCTAGCCGGGAGGAGTGGTGGTACCTCGGGCAACGAGGATTGTTCAAGTCGGGACTGAGCACGGGCGGAATCTGGAGCCAGGGGAAGCAAAATATGAAAATTGCTCAACCCCGGGCTGGGGCCATCAGCAGCAGCTGGTTCCTGAGCAGCAGACGAGAGGTGATCATTAAGAGGATTCGTGACAGGTAGTGAAGGAGGACGTTGATGCTGGTCCGACGGCACCTGCGGAGCATCAGAAAGAGGGTGCTGGGGCTCACGCGTGGATACACGCGCAGGTGGAGTGGCAGGGAGCTGCGACCCGCTGGGAAGGAAGAAATGTGGGTCTTCCTGGAGTCTGGCATCGGGTGAGGGGCTGGCCTGAACAGGTTGGCGGGGAGAAGCAGGCTCCTTCTGAAAGATGACGTCGCTGGAGACGACGGTGGCGCCGGTGCGGAGGAGTTGAACCTTGTATCCCTTGCTGACCGGGCTATAGCCAAGGAATATGCAAGCCTCCGTTTTTCCATCAAGCTTGACACGGAGCGGATCAGGGATTTTGGCATAACATCGACTTCCAAATACACGAATGTGAGTGAGATCGGGCTTCTTCTTGTGCCACATCTCGAATGGAGTGGTGTGAGAAGGAATAGCCTTCGTGGGAAGTCGATTTTGTATATACGCAGCACAGGTGACTGCTTCTCCCCAATACGATCTAGAGAGTTGAGCTTCATGGAGCATGCACCTTGTGGTGTCTAGGAGAGTTCGATTCTTGCGTTCAGCCACATCATTTTGGCGTGGTGTATACGCTGTGGTGAGTTGACGTTGAATTCCATGTGCTTCCAGATAGTGAGTGAATTCTGAAGATAAGTACTTTCCTCCTTGATCGGAGCGGAGAGTTCTGATTTTATAGCCGGTTTGATTCTCAGCCCATGTGTGAAAAATTTTGAATTCATGTAGACATTCGCTCTTTTTTCGTAATAGTCTTAGTAAGGTATATCTGGAAAAGTCGTCGATGAATGTAACATAGTATTCGTAGCCGGAGAATGTTGTAGCGATGCGGCAGCTTAAATCAGAGTGAATTAATTCGAGAGGTTGAGTGGCTCTTGTAGTCGCTTGTTTTGGAAACTTTTTGGCTGTATGTTTGCCATGGAGGCATGTCGGGCACACCTGGTTGGAGATCGTTTTGAGGTGGATTCCCGTGACAGCTGAGTTGGTGATTAAGTGCTTGAGGCGGTCAGTACTGGGATGACCAAGCCTTCGATGCCGCAAGAATTGTTGCGAGCTTGGAACTGAGGCGACAGCTTGAGTGGCTTCGGGCAACGGGGCTGTAGTGGGTCGTAGTGTCGTAATATGGGCGGAAAAGACAGCAGCAGCAGACAGCAGACAGCAGCGGTTCGGCCATGGAGGGATCTCCGGTTCGGCCATGGTGTCCTTGCGAGTTTGCTGTGCCGAGGTGGAGAGGAATCTGCTGTGCTTTGTGGTGACAAGTAGGATTCCGAGGCTCTGGTAGTGGTAGTTGAGAGGCATGGGGGTTGAGGGCGGAAGATAACTCCATGTCGACTGTCCACCAGGCAGAGTCGCTCGTAGTGGGGGAAGACGGCGCTGGAGAGAGCTGTGGTGACCAGCATACGTAATGACCGGAAAGGGTCGTCAGTGAAGGCTTCGAGATAAAAACTCTGTGATCGGCACTTGGGGGCATTGAAACAGATGGTGATTCTCTCGACCAAGCAATGGTATGTGCCACCACATTTTGGGCTGGGAATTCTGTTGATCCTAGTAGATAAAGATTATCTCAAAGAGGACAGGAGGCGAGTATTGTGTTGTCTCTTGCTAATAGATTACATATCTGATTTTTTATTAAGATTCCACCACCTTCGAGATCATAGTCACATACAGAGAATAGATTTTTGTGTAAGTCTGGTACATATTAAGGTATTGGAGAGACGAAGTGTCTCGCCATTTGCCATTGAGATTTCTACTTCTCCTTGGCCATAGATGGGTAATGTTGTGGCATCGCCAAGGTATACTTTGTTGTCATCATGTAGAAATGGTTTGAAATTAATGAATTGTCGTTTATTATGTGCCAAGTGGTGGGTGGCACCCGTATCAATGAGCCATTGTGTGTCTTTGGTAGTTCCAGGCTTAAGTAATTTAGCAGAGCAAAAAGCTTGTGTAATGTAAACATGGGCATAGAAAGCGGGAGGTAATTCCTCTACTTGTTCTTGCTTCCATGTTTGGTTATTTTTCTTGTTATCATGATTTGTTGTTGCTGAATTTGCAGCAACTCGTGTTTTGTGTTTGAAACACTCGGAACCCCAATGCCCCATTTTCTTGCAATGTGGGCAAGGAGTTGTAGGTTTGTTGCGCTGTTTTGAAAGCTTATGGTCTTTTGGATTGGATTTGTGAGGTTGCCATTTTGTCTTTCCTTTGCCTCCTACAAAGAGGGCATGTGAGTCAGAAGAAGAGCTTTTCATGGCTGTTTCTTCCTGCAAGAGGATTGAAATCAGCGTGGGGAGTGTTACAGTCCCCATTGTGCGAAGCGTTTGTATCACGATGCCATACTGGGATGGCATGGACCTCATGAGAGTGAGGATTTCCATTTGAGGAGAAATGATAACTCCGACAAAAGTGCATTGTTGAAGCAGACTTCTGAAGTTGTGTATATGTTGAGTTACCGATTCTCCAATTTTCATCTTTTGTGTGATGAATTTTTCTTGTAGGTGGGATTGAGTGACGATGCCACTTGCTGAGTATGTATTTTCAAGGGCCAGCCATGCTTCATTGGCTGTCTTGCATGCTCAGACATGAGAGAAAATTGGATTTTCTACTCAATCCCAAATTGCTGCTAAAGCAACATGATCCTTCCTTTTCCAGGTAAGGATTTCAGTTTGATTAGTTGATGGTGAAGTTGATGTTGCATTTACTTCTTGAACAGGTGTTGGTTGTGTTTCTTTTCCTGAAACTACATCCCATAAGTTCTCCATTTCAAACTTCATTTGAATCTTTTTCTTCCAGATGGAATACCACTAGCCATCAAACTTAGGCCACTTATCCGTGGTAATGATGCTTGCAGTCATGTTTGAAGACAAGAGGAGGATTCGTTGGTGCCCCAACTTTCTATGTAGAACGTCTTCTACAAAGCCTCCTTTTTCTGTCTGCAGTGTTTTCTTAAATATATATCATAAAACTTTTTCAGAGCTTCGCTCTGATACCATATTAGAAGCAAGTGAACTTGAGAGTTTATGATAGAAAAAATATATTACCTATATTAAAAATTGAGTGTACACTGTTATTATTCTATTGAGGGAGGTGCGACCGTTTAGGTCTCGCATATTTGACTAGTTGCGACGTTTCACTTAGTTTGTTCGTTATGTTTGGTTAGTCACTGTTATTGTTTCCAACACGCATCAGCGATGTACAGCACTATGTATTGGCCTCGCTAGCGCCAACTTACAAGAACTTGACAATTAGTCACTTCGGGATACTGTAACAAACCTAGTAGCCGGATCTGCCCCATCGAAGCTTCTACTTAACGATTGAATTTTCTCTCCCCAGGGTTGAACACAAGCACTATCTCACAGCATTACTAAAAGCATCTGATTCGTAGTGAAAAAGAACAATGCCTCTCGTACATATCTACACGATTGGTCAGTCCGCTATCAGCCATAGTCTAATGTTCCAATCACTACAACGGCCTCGGTTGCTAGGCAAAGTACGCGCATTAAACCAAAAAATTGTGTGAAAATCTCCAAAAAAAGCCAAAACGTGAAGGCCGACACGGTGAAGTCACATGAGACTGGTCAAAACGTCTTGCTACAAAGCCAAGGGATGTGATCCATGCAAGGTTATGCTCGCACAGAAACGGTTGAAAGATATCAAAAGCCCATGTGCATGCTGGGGGTAGCCATTCTTCCATTCTTCCTAACCGCAAGACCTGATCCGGTATCTGCGTGCCGTAGCGGGCAGATCAGCACATTCCCAAATAATGGCATTGCCCTTTGCATGCCTGCAGTCGTGCTCATGCTCCGGCGACTTCGATATGCCAGCGTAGACAAGGTATTCGAAGCTTTCGTTGACTGAAAGATTATTCTTCTCTATCGAACCATCACCAGATAAATGGGATAAAGACGATCAGGCCTACTAAGCACTATCACAATGCCATTTAATGCTACGTGAGCAATGTGGGTGCTTTTCATTATTATAATCAGTCAATAACTTGTCATCCAAAACATTTGTTTCAATGCATTGAAATGGATTCCGAGCACAAGTCGTAATCGAAATCATTTCAATTCATATTATATATATATATATATATATATATATACGTGTGTGTGTTTAACTTCGATAATTGAGAATTATTGAATTGAAAAACGCGTGACATATTCGTCAGTAAACATATGGGAGGTTAGACAGGAAAAATAGGTAAAAACAACAATAACGGAAAAAGTAGAAAACATTGTCTGCTTTTGTAGGTTGAACATGTTTAATTTCAGAAGTATTCGTGTGTGAGAAAACGAGAAGAAAATGTCCAAATGTCAAGACATCTAAGTTTTCTAATAGGGTGAAATACACTGCAAACCAAGGCCAATTTTTCTCCACGCAAAAACTTAACCACTATGTCACATTCTTCAGTTAGTAGTACGTTCAAAGTCCATTGACATGCACGTATATTTAACGGCCTATAAACAAGACAAAAATAACAACACCGTGAGACAACAAAAACTATGCCTCAGCAAATAGATAATGTTCTATGGTTCAAACAGCATACACAAGTTACCTTGGGTGATTTTTGGAATACCACCAGATCCGAAGATTTCTATTTGGGATTATGGGCTTGACACATGCCGGTGTATTGTTGGTTTAACCGGAAAACATTCTAGTCCCAGATGTTGGACGGTCCGTTGAAAGAGACGAGCAACGACACAACCATAAATTAAGTAAACATGATGACTCTGGTTAAGCTAGAAGGCCCAGTAATAATCACCATCCCCCTTCTTGATGAAGGATTTTTTCAGGTAGAACTTTCCAGTCACCTTTCTTATCAAGGCTACATTATTGTTGAGATAATTTTATGATCAAATAATGCGTTTTGCTTATACGAACCGAAATATACACACACACACAAATGTATATGTGTACATATACGTATATCTACTGTTGATAATATTTACTAGATTTTGAATTAAGAATCTCAAACACATAAAAGAGATCACCAAGTAATAGTGAGCCTGTTACTGAATAATAAAGACGAAAGGGGTGCCTTGTCATGGCAAACACACACATAGAAATACAGAAACGGTGCTGGTCATTGCTGGGTTGCTTGAAGCCTATCGTGCAGGTGAAGATCCTAAATTCATTCCAATGTTTCTTCATTACACAAGCATCCAACACCCTTGCCAAAACAGAAGAAACCACCTTTTTTACCACTAGACCAAATGAATGAGGCACTTTTCTTGGCCAGCTGCAACTTCAGCAAACTTGGCGATTCAAGACACCACACAATAACCCGCATGGGCGAGCTTGTGTAAACCATACTCTAATAATATAATCTTTTGTAACAAAACTGCAATGCTCCTATAAAAGGATGAATATTTCCAATAGTGGAAGGAAACCAGCTCGCAATCAGGCTCTACATGGGTGACCACAAGAGGAAAACCGATCCCTCAGCGGTACTCAGCAGTCTCTTTCTGAAAATCTGCTAGCAACTCAGTAACAGACTTGGTGCCATGCACAACATTATCTCGCGTACGGATGTTCACCTACACGGTGCACACAAAAAATATTAGACAGCATTCAACTAAATCAAACATATAATAAATCTAACCAAAACCATTTCAACCAATTCAGAGATATGAGAAACCAACTTGTTTTTTGCTTGTTTCCTCTTCGCCAACGACAAGAATGTAGTTAAATTGCGCCAACTGAGCTTCTCGGATCTGAAACAGTGAAAGAGTTTCACAGTACGCAAATATATTAACTTAACGCAACAAACAATTGAAATGTTTCAACGGCAATATACCGAAACCATGCAAGCGAACTCTGCGAAGATGGGAAAATAATGCAAAGACCTACCTACAACCACCAACTCATGCATGGCAACCCTTAATACAAACGCTACGATTCAAATTTGAATCAGTACGTAAATCAGCAGCATACCTTCTTCTGCAATTTACGGTCAGTGACATCTGCTTCACAAAAATAGCCAGCTGCATTTATAGCATCCCGAACCTGTACCAACACCCCATCAGAAGTCACACCGATGAGTGCGGCGACGATGATTGTTGTCAAATTGCCAAAACACGAACTTCATAACTAAACTAATGATCATTTTGATCCCAGGTGAGATAATGCAAGAACGGACCTCCACCGCATAATGCGTGAATTTCTCTGATACCGGGCAAACGATACACTGACGTGGACTCAGCCAAAAAGGCCATTTCCCTGCATAGTGTTCCAGCAGAATAGCGAACATCCGCTCTACCGATCCAAGAATGGCACGGTGGATGATAACTGGCTTTTCCCTCTTAGCTTCGTCTTCCGTGGAATATGATAGGTTGAAACGTATCGGAAGCTGGAAGTCAAGCTGCACTTGACGAAGACCCATAATAAGAAAAAAAACATATTACAAACGGCAGCACTCGATCGTCGTCAAGATCTGAAAGTACTTCTCCACAAGAGGACCACGCTGTAACTATGTCTGTTATTACTCGCCCATAGAAATGACGGAGTTGTAACTGATGAAATCTAACAATTTCTAAGATCAACCATAATAACATGAGATTATTCAATAAATGCAACAATTTAGCCTACCCACCTGGATTGTAGCACACTGAAACTTTCTCTTCAATGCATCAAAAACGGTGATGTCAATCTTTGGTCCATAAAAGGCACCATCCGCTTCATTAATCTGCACACATTGATTAACCGATTCAGGGGATCCATCGCAAACCAACTCAGACGTACTTTCAATCATGCTAATTACCCAACGTTCTCCAATCTACATCGCTAAAGACCAGCCGAAATACTCACCTGCCAGGGTTTACCAAACGCATTCAGGGCAGCTTCCAATGCTTTCTCAGCTCGGTTCCATGTCTCTATCTCACCCAAGTATTTCTCTGGTCTCTGCCATCATCACAAAAACTGTTCAGGCAACACAAATTTACATACATGCAGATGAATTTTGCAGAAGTTGGACAAAACACACGCTTCCTACTCTCTCTCCCCAAAAACACGACCTACAGACATCCGGAATAATCAAAGACAACGATTCGCTTGACTAAAATGTAATTGAAACACATCAAGAATTCAAAAAACCAAGGAAATTAGAAAACAACTAAGAGCTTAGACACAGGATTATGTACAAGCGTGCAATCCACAATACGCAATACAATTCCTGTACCGTGGAAAGCTCCAGCTCAAATGTGAAACCAAACACTCCGTAAGCGAACTCCAGAAAGTCTAAGGCGCCCTTTACTTCAGTTAGAAGCTGCATATAAACGTCATAACACAAGGCACAACACAAGGTTATAAATCTGCATATGCAAAGGTGCATACTACTCCACATCAATTCAACAATTATCTAAAAAAAAGAAGAGGATATACTGTGCCCAATGAATATTATTAGATTGAATTAATTTATCAATTAACCAAATGGTATCAATTAACATACAACTCTTGTCTTCATAAGACTTCCAAGAAACCAACCCAGTTACAGAAATGTTCACCATCAATAGAAACCCTCTGCGCTGAAAGCCAACTACTTCCACTTGTAACGATACCAAGACCATCTAAAAACTAGTGTCAATTTAGAACTTCCACAGGTGGGTCAACATCCACCAACTCAACAAAAGAAGGTGAAGTACGAAACCAAGACCTCAACTCTCGGTGGAACGAGTCCACTAGTTCAAAAACGTTATTCACGTTATGGTTTCATATGACTCATACAATCAACTCAACCACATTAGACGAATTGCAGTACCATCAATCCACCAGAACTGAAGTATCCGTACCTCAACTAGGAAACATGTTCATTACCAAGCTTTTAAGGACCTCAAGCAAGATGTCGACAAACAGAGCGGAAGTGACGGACCTGAGACTCCATGCAGAATATGTGTGCGTCATCCTGTTGGAACCTTCGTACTCTCGTCAGTCCAGAAAGAGCACCACTTAACTCATTCCGATGAAGCACTCCAAAATCTGCCAAGCGCAACGGAAGTTCTGTACAAGAACCAGAAAGCTACTAAGAAAGGTTGGCGCACACACCAAGATTAGTGGAAAATGTCTAATGGACAAAAATAGAACAAGCGTAGAAAAAAAAACAAACAAACAAACAAAAAGAAGAACAAAAAATAAAAATATACTGCAACTACTGTTCTATTAATCTAGCGAAACATATGATTCAGGATTGATGGGATTTCTTTTACCCCTCCGGACAACCCAATGATGAACATGAACCCTTACCTCTGTATGAACGGACGCGATGATCAAAAATGAGACAATGACCAGGACAGTTCATGGGCTTCAATCCAAACTCTTGTTTCTCCACCTAAAAAAAAACAATTACAATCACTGTTACTATAACACTCGGAGAAAAAAAGCGCAAAGAAAACATTGGCCAGTACGCGACCAAGAAGTCAAAGATAATGGGGATCTCATAGTACTGCGCCCTGCCCTTGCAAGGACAACGAACCTCAAATGTGAACATGTTGTCTTTGTAATTCGCAGCATGTCCGGATGTTTCCCAAAGTTGCATGTTGAACATGTTCGGAGAAACGACCTGTCAAGAGCCAACATAGCTAGATACGTTAGAGACTTCGCTGTGTACTAGACCAACCTACTGAGAGTATCATGGTGAGCCATCTACAAGAAGCGCAAAGACTTCTGTAAATCAATTGTAAATTCACAAAATGCCGCATACGAAATACTGACAAAGTAAGGACACTTCCCTCTAATAAACCAGAAAAGCTACAAACACATAAATTGAATGACGAGAACAGCGCGCACCTCCTCATAACCTCTTTTTCGGTACTCATCCCTGATAAAAGCTTGCAATTTGTTGTATATCCGAGCACCATGAGGTAAAAAGAAACAGCTCCCAGGGCTAACAGCACAGAAAAATCAGGTGTAATCAGAAACATCCAAGAGAACGGGATCATTCCTGAAACACAACCACAACAATAAAACACAACAGAAGCATGTGTTCTAGCGACCATAACTCTGCACTTGTTCATCATGCCGAACAGAAACGTGACAGTGAACCAAACCTCAATTCGTGAAAGAAGAAAAGCTCTTGCTGTTGGCCAAGCTTCCGATGGTCTCTTTTCTTAGCTTCCTCCACGTTATGAAGATACTCCTGCGCAAGTTCGGTTATAAAATGTTATAACCACAACCTAAACAAACGTCTACAGCACACGCAAAACGTTACGCACAACTCACTCCGACCTAAGAACGTCATTCCTAAGAAGCCAGCTACCCAGGACAACTCGTTACAAATCATTCCAAAATTTGCATAGATGCGCTTTAGAAATGACCAGCGTAATCTGACTTCTAGAATTTAGAGTTTGAGTGACTTGTGATAAAAAAAAATATTATTGGTACCCATATATTGTTACTTAGAAAAATAAAGGATACTATATTGCTCTCACAGATCCAATATGTTGCCATAAGAGAACGACACTGCCTAGCATCACATCACCAATAGAACCTTGATATGACATATTACCTTCAGTAGCTTGTTGTCTGGATAGGAAATGCCGTAAACACGCTGAAGGCTTTCCCGGTCTGCTCTTCCTCTCCAGTATGAGGCCGAAGCCTGAAGTGCACAAAGAATATTCTCACCACAATTACATTCTCGTGACTTACAAATTCATTCAAATAAGGAAACAAAACACAAAACATGCATCTACGTCAGTGTGGCAGTACCACTAACCCTCAAGCAAGCAAACGCCTTCACGTGAGAAGTGCTTGGGATATGAGGACCACGACATAGATCTACAAGCGGACCACATCTGTACACAGTGATTGTCTTATCCTCCGGAAGCTCATTGATAATTTCAACCTGCACCGATATACGTGAACACAAACTCAGTCTCCCTCTTACGTGCGTGCTTGCTTTGAATATATCCCCCTTGATAACCTCTTAGATGCTCACAGCCAAAGCATGAAAACACCAAGAAACACCCTCACACTGAAGGGAGCTCACTGACCGACGAGAGTTACGAGCACCTCGAGAATAGCGATTAACTCACCTTGAACGGATTTTCTGCGAAGAACTCCAAAGCTTGTTCGCGGGTAACTTCAATCCTCTCAAAAGGTTGCTTATCCTGAGAGCATGACGCAGAGCAGTAAGAGTCAGCTACAGCTTAAGCTCAGCAATCACGGCCAGTGACCATCACATAACTGATCACCGACATTTCAAATGTTGCAAATACAGCTATATAGAACACATGTTGACCACATTTCTTCATTTTCACCTCAGAAATCAAGGAATTATGGAAATGTAAACATCATGAAAAGGTCACTACTTTCCACACGAAATTACTTAGGATTCAAATAAACGCTGGTCAGAAACTGAGAAAAACATCGTAACCTTCACTGCTTTATTTGCTTGTGCTTGAATCTTTCCAAAATCATCTTTCTCAGTCAAGGTAAGCCCATGGTAGAAAGCATCGTAATAGAAACCCTGCAAAGTCACCAAACTTTCAGAGGTCGATAGTTGCTACGGTGTGAATGGTTAACAAACAACACGGAATCCTTCATGGACAATTGATTCTTGAATAACACTAGCTGAGCGCACTTCAAGTCGTAATATTTTGAAAAGCGAATAGTTAAGAGAAATCATGAGCAAACGACGAAGCACGAAAAACAGAGACTTTACGGCACCCAAATCAACGGCAGAGGGAGTAGCCAAATTCGGTACCTCTCCTCTAGTGGTGCAAGGTCCAATGCAAAGCTTGCATCCGTATGTCATTTCAATTGACTGCAATGGGAAATACACATCCAAAGAACTGTCAAGTGCTGTCGCCAAGTCTCATATTGCAACGCAACTAATGACCAAACCAAATCACTGCATGAATGTAAAAAGGACGAACAAAAAACCTGGCCAAGAATGTGAGCACTCGAGTGCCAGAAGGTGTCGCGACCCTTGTCTGACTCAAATTTGTGTAACTGTAGAGTGCAGTCGCCCTCCAATGGTCTCGTCATGTCCCATAACACGCCATTCACCTGTGCCCTAAAATGCAGGAAAACATGAGAGGTCTCTCACAGTGCCTGGTCACAAAACCAAGCAGTAGATAGAAGACAGAGTACTCGTGAACAGATGCACACTCCTATATTACTGTATCCCAGCTGACTTCAAAAGAGTGCACCATGTACCACTAATACCAATCCTTCTTCCAATTCCATCAAGGCATCACGTGCCTCAGAAACATAACAAACTAATTCATTCCCCAAAGGTCGAATTCATCAACACTCCAATCACAGCACCACACCTCGGCAATGAGCGCGCTGTTTGCAAGTCCCTGAGAGATTTCCCGCGCAACATCCATGGGCGATGTGATCCATTTCTTCCCGTCCCTCACAGCTCCATCCGGCATCGTAATCCTACACCATAAGTACTCTCATCAAATCATCCGAACACCAGCAACAAGACCATCACCGTTGTCAGCGCCTCACTCTCATCACCACTTTATGAAATCCCTAAACCCCAAACCCCTCCCTGCCATGCCCACCGCCACTCACTTGATGGGATCCCCGCCCTTCGCCCGAAACGCCTCGGCCTGCTCCTTCTGCAGCTTCTCAAACAACTCGACGCGCTTCTTGATGACGGTGTCCGCCATACCTTTGACATCGGCGGGGCTGCTGAGGGCCATGGAGCTCATCTTCTCTTCCATTGCAAGACGACCTTGCCAACGACGACAATTACTGAGGCACGGAGAAGGCAAGGGCTGGATCGCCTTACCGAGGATGGCAATCGCTGAGGCGATGGAGAGTCGAGGTTTGGCTGCCAAAAGAGCCTCTCACATCTCCAAGACTGAACTAGGGTTTCAGGGGTTTAGGGTTTGGAAGTGCGTTCCAGAACCCTTCGATGCTGCCTTTCATCGGAACCAATGTGGGAAGGATGAGAAGGGTTCGGGTAATTTCCTTTTCACTACGAGCTCCGGTTTTGAATAAAAAGCGTTCAGTGATTGTCTAATGTATGTGTGGCACTTGTCTAATTGAATTTCATGTGATTTTCTTACTGGAATAAAGCTACAATTTTTCTGTTGAGACGCACAAACTTGTGTGGCTTAGTCCGTTTTGAAATTATCCTCTTTGTTTTGTTTAAAACAACTCATGAATTTTAACCATTTGAATGTGTTGAAAGAGAGAAATGTGAATCTTCACCAAAGAATTGTCAAAACTCAATTTTTATATATTTGAATATAATCTAAAATATTTTTATTATGAGAATATTTTTGATTTTATAAAAATTAAAATGCACCTGCCAAAGGTATTGTGATATATTGCAACTTATATTTCTCTATTGGGCAACAACTGCTCTTTCCTCCACTATTAGCCTACAACTTCTCATAATAACTCTCTCTCTTTCTCCACTTCTAGACATTATTTCACAAGCAATGGTTTTTGTCATCCTTTCTCTCCACTCTCTATCTTCTCTTTTAATGCATGTTAATTTGATTAAGAAACGACAAGTGTAGCTATATAAGTATAAATATTATTATCATAAAATTTTACAAAATAAATTTATCAAATAAACAAAACAATAGTTTAATCTATCTAAAGCTTTGTATTAAAGTACTATTAACAATATTCTAAAAATATATGTATATATATATATATATATATATATAAGAAAATAAAATATGACATACAAGCCACAAAGATAAGTTGCTTGTAGATCAAAGATTTGGGACTCACCAAGGTCCATATGTACTATATAAAGGTGTCATAGAGAGACTTTAAAGCCTTAGTCTTATCTTTCTATATACATCCAAGGTGATATAATCCATATGAGACTTATATACCTCTCTTCCTATGAGAACTATATTAATTGTTGGTCAATCTACTTTTTATTAATAGAACTATTCTTTTTGCATTTTGACTTCAACAAAGAAAATTTATTTTAGTTATCTTTGCTAAGGCAAAAAATAGAAAATTAATCTTCTTTTTTCTTTGTGTCTTCTCATCAATTAGTATAGATTGCATTACTTTGTCCATGATCTCTTTTCATTTTCTCAGTACAATCAATTGAACAAGCAAATTTTGAGATTTTGGCAATGCAATAAATACAAGAAATACCATGCTTTTTTCTTTTGCCTATTTTATCACCAAATTCAATGCATAGATCACTAAAATAAAATAAAATAAATTCCCAAAAAACTTTGCATAGATTCTCTATCAACATACTAAAGATTGTAAAGTTTCTTCATAAAAAAGATCTCAATAATAAACTTTGAAGGCTTGTAGATTCTAAGCAATATATCCAATATTCTTTTTTACAATCTTATATTTGCATATCTGAGTTAATTGCCAAGGATTGAAATTGAGGGCAATCAACGCTTGTGCTTTTGCCTTGCTTGATTTTTATTTTGATTTCTCATCCATATCCATATATATGCATGCAAAGTTTACATATATGCACCAAATATATTATAACAAATGCTTATGTGCCATAATTCTTTTCATCCAACTTATCAATACGGTATTTAGTTTAGGATGATGCCATTGTAAAGACAATGAATGCAATAGCAACAAATGACAAGATTATTTAATCTCAACAAAACTTATAGTAACTATAGAAGAACAATTAACAATTGTTGTATAAAGTACAATAATAGAAGGTAGTGATACCAAGTTATGATTGAGCAAAATAACACTCCTTCAATACTAATAGTATTGACAGATTAATTTAAATAGAAAATAAAATCTGCAATAGTAGCTTGGTTCAACAATAAGACAAGACTCTATTGGTATTATGATTGCAAGGCTTTGACAATAGCAAGATGGCAATAGTTCATTTGCAAAAGTTTTTCATCTATAAAATTCATCCAATAGACTTCATTTATAACACTTATTCATCCATGACTTTGATATCATATTACAAAATAGACATTCATTCATGATGCAAACACAAATGCACCAAAAGAAGGGAGAAGTGATACTTTTTGGAATTTCTATTATATGCTAGACAAGTCCTAGCTTGTAGTACAAATCATATAGTACTATTCAATATTATCTTCTAAAACTAATAAAAACTAACAAAAGTATTGTGTCTTCAATTTGTTTCCATACACTACCTAAGAAATAATTTAATGACACAACTCTATACTCTAAAAACTTTGTATGTAGGTGAAATTCTATTAGGCTCTATTAATTTGTGAATTGAAGCTTGAAACGCAATTGCTAGAACACATGATTACTTGAATATTTAATAGTAATCAATGATGAAAAGATAAAAAAAAATAAACTATTCTATTTATCATATTCACAATTTTTTTTACAAATTTACCCACTTTCAAGCATAAAAAATATTCTTACAAATTTATTATCATACAAATCACCAAACGCTTTAATTAGACAATTCTAAAAGTAATTATAAAAAACATGAAAATATCATAATCATTCACATAAAAAATAATTGCAAGATGATATTCAAAATACATTTTCATATGAAATTGTTATAATTACAAAAATAATACATGAATATACATTGCATTAAATACAATATGTATGTGAATTATTTAAGAATTCAAAGTTCTTAAAAGAATATTTTTTGAAAAGGCAATCTTTGATTGTTACCAAGACCAAAAACGAAAAATAACAATTAAAAAGTCAATTGTTTGATGTTAAATTTCCATTTAGGATTAATATCCATCAAACAATTAACCAAGAGATGCAACATTACTAATTATATGTAAAAATAACATGAAATTGCTTTACCACATTACTTAAGCAATGCTTGTGAATAAACATGAAATTAAAGAAAATTATTGATGGACAGAGGTGATATTCACGAGCACAAATATTCTGAACACTTCTCAATATGTGCATATTATGCCTGACATGCTAAAACTTGACTAAAAATGAGTTGGAATCAGAAAGATTCAAAATAGCAAGCACTTCTTACTTAAACCACACAGCCATCACATTTGATCTCCCATTAGAATTTAATCATGTGCGATGTATGCAGGCACAAAAAATCTACCCGTAACTTAAATGCAATGATAGTACAAGTTTAAGGAACCCTATCAAAAGGTTGGGTATCATTATAACATGTATTCCAAACCCTGTCAATAGCTGATGTTGCTCGAAGCATTGAGCAATTTGGATTCAGGCCCACGCTTATAAGTGCCCGCCTTCTCACACATATCTGTCAAATGCCACCAATCACCAACCGTTTGGATCACCAAAATCACTATTAATCTGAAGTGAAGCTACAGAACAGAAAGATGGGCGACGAGAGGACAAACAATCCCTAAAAGTGTCTGAACAAGTACAGATTCATAAATCTTTGACGACAGGTGCTCTAAAAAGCCACTGAGTTTTCAATAAAAACATAATATTTCAAATTATTCGGAATGTACCTGATGTTGCTTTTGAATATTTGTATTCCCCCGCAGTAGTTCCCGTTTCCATGCGCAATCTCCACTCAAATTAGCTGCTCGAATCTACATAAAGTAACAAGCTATTACAATCTTTAAGAGATCAAACTAGCTGCAATAATTGTTCACTTAATCAGAGCATATCAGAAGATGTATTTGAAGACCAACCTGTTGATGTAACACATGTTCGTAAAAAATAGCACTTATCATGACAAGAAGAATAATTAGACATCAATGACTAAACCAAGGGATTAAAAGCAGAATGCTCGAATCAATGAGTTGAGAAGTGCACCTCACTACAAGCATGGTGCTCACAATTACTCCAGTCCAGATTAGCAGCTCGACAATGGTCATAAGCATGTAGAAGTTCATGAGTCAATGCAACATCCACCTCCTCTTGATGAGTCACATTATTGCTGCAAATCACTACCTGCAATTGCAATAAATTATAAACCTAAAACCCCTAGACTCTACACCTTAACTGACAGTCTCACAAGAAACTTCCAAATAAATACGACAGTAAAAGTAACGACAATGATCTAAAACCTATGCAGGAGTGTAACAGATCTGCAATTCACAAACTCCCCTACTACAGTGGTCCAGGACGTAACAAGAAAGATAGACTAGAGATTGAATGAGGGAGACTGAGACGTGATACATCCCTCAACAAAAAAACAAGTAACACCATAGAATAGAATTCTACTCACTAGAAACAATCATACTTTTTCTAGCAAGGATACGAGATGAATGTGGTCTCAACATGATGTCAATGCCTCAGCAATATCGTGTTTCGACACACACAAGGCAGGCAAATGCCAGCTTGCATCAGGTAATACGTGCATATTACACATCCTTGGCATTAAAATCCAAACTATGACCAATATAAACACAACAGATGTAAATAAGAAACAAATAAATGTACAGCACCACATCTATTGTAGAAATCATTAACACGCGAATACAGTCACCTAAGATAGGGTATGAGAGAGCGACTTCAACCCATCATCCACAGTGTTTACTACTCAAAAAAGGTTGACCACCTTCTGAACAAAGAATATTGACGATGACCGCCAGAAGCGGATTAAGAAACAGAGAAGATGTTAAGGACCTGACCCCCTCATCCTGTTTGAATCCGCCCGCAACTTTCATAGAACATTGTTCGATTTTAAAGAACTTTTCGTCTATTGGGCAACCCGATTTGGTAAGAGCTTCGCGCAAGAACTTCACCGTCGGATCTGCATAGACAGAACACACTTGACGAAATCAGAAACACGAACTAATAAGTTCCAATTCAAGGAAGTTCCTGTTGAGTGAGAAGACCAGCCACGCTGTTCTGCAACTTGCGAACCATAAACCCTAAACCCTGCGCATGACTGTAACCGAGAAAGCAAAAAGGGGCATCGAATTTCAGAGAAATGTTCAAGCTAAGCATTCCACCAGGAAGCTGGAAAGTGAAGGGGACGGCGCGAAAACGAACTGCGAGAAAGAGAGAGGCTGATCATGCGCTGGCAATTTTCCGGCGTGGTGCCGGCAGGGTAACCATCCCTGCCACTCGCACTGGTAGCATCGTCCATTGCTCCCATTTCGCGAAGGATAAAAAGCTTCAATTCATGCTTCTTCCCCTGGTCCCGGTTTTTCGTTCCTTGCAACTCACTTCAAGGCTCGGTCGATCAATAGAAGGCAGCAAATCTGTCAGCCTACTACTGCCCCACCAAAACCCTACTCACACAAAAAGCTAAAACCATGACGAGGGATCAGAACGCACCGTCGAATGAATGTGGTACTCTTGCCCGGCGTCGAGGGTAGTGCTCGCGGGTATCAACGTTCCTTCTCTGTGAGCTTCGCTGATTCACAACGACGTTGCTCTTCATGCGATTGATTGATTGAGTCATGACTTGGGATTTCTAAAACTTCATTTTGAAGTTTTCCTAGAAAATTGGATGATAACACAATGAGATGTTCTTGTTTCTAAAAAAGATGATAGGATGCATTTATGTGTAATAAAACTCAAACTACCTTTGTTAATCAATAGAAAATTCATTGTATATATATATGTATATGTATATACACATACATATTTATCTATTTTTAGCTTTAAAATAAAATTTAAATATTAGGTTTTTTTATTTCATATGGTATTTTTCTTATTAGAAATAGTAAAGCATGTCTATAAACACTCATTTTTTTAAAATGGTTTTTAATTATTATATTCTATTTGTATTTTTAATTCATCCAAAATTATTAATTATTTTGTATCTTGTTGAAATATTTCAATAAATGAGAAAAGAGAAAGCTGTCCAACTTCTCAGATTGATATCAAAAACCACATTCCATGATCTTTTGAAATATTACATAATATCCACTTTCTAAGACATTTATTATAATTTTTAAAATTTTATTTCAATTTTTTTGTTGTAATGCTCTTTTATACACAAAAACTATTTTAACAATTAATACCTATCTTCTTTGTATATATTTAGAATTTTATTTTTTTAATATATTACTTCTAAAATAATAATAATAATAATAATAATAAAAACAAGGAGATCTAATGTTATATATATATATATATATATATATATATATATTAAGGAAAATATTAAATTGACCCCACTAGCCATTAATTCAATCTATCCATCATCAAAATGATTGAAAACTACATCATTATCTAATGATGTTAATATCCATCTGAATATTCAATTGAGAATTAGATTGTCAAGGTATAACATGTCATAGTAAATATTATTGGCTATATAATTGGATTAATCATGATAAATATGCATATAAATATAATATATTTGTAAATACATGACTAGTAAAATAATTAAAATTTGATAAATATAATAAATAATAACATTGGTTTCATAATAATTAAATTGGCTAATTTATTGCTACTTCAAATTTACACCATTATTTTTTAATCTTCTTCTGCTATCATAATTTTAGTTGTAAGACTTTATACTTTGATATTTTTTTATCTAAAGAAGAAGACACTTGACATTTTAGTATTCTTCCATTCCAAAATGAAAATCCCTATGGATATAAACCTTCCACCAAAGGAATTATTTGCTAAATACAAAGAAATAAAGAGATGCTTAGATTGATTTTTGCATGCCTAAAAATATGTAATTTTATCAATGTCGCTTTGACAGGGGTCGTGTTGTCTTTAAATACAATAAAAGTCATACTTACAATAGATTTGAAGCAAATTCTTGTCAACATAATTTAACTACAAGGATAACAAGTACTCTTTTTAATTGTATGCTTGTCATTTGTATATTGATAAATACTAGCATTTATTGGTTCAAAAAGAAAGTAATAACTATAGTCTTTTGGTATTACTAGCATATTATTTAGTTGTTCATTACCTCCAATTTATACAAATAGCTTTAATTACTCAATGCTTATTATATTGGTAGCTCCAAGAAATATTGTTATTACTTCATATCAAAGAGACTCTATAACTCTTGTAGTTGCATGCACTTTCTACAATGAATGCTTATACCTTTATGCTACTTATCTTCATGGTTTTTTGCATATTCATAATTTGATGGAAAATATTTGCAATGCTACATATCTCTATGGCTATAAATGTGATGAGACAAACAAGCTTAGTTGTCTTTTTTATGTTCATTCTTGATATGCAAAAAGGTATCTAAACAATATAATTATGGATTACATATACAAAACAAATAAATTTAGGATGTCCATAGTACATGTTGTGGATGTTACAAGTTTCAATACATCCTTTACAATTGCAATTACATTTTTTAAAGAAAAAACATGATTACTTTTATATTAGATATTGATTCAATTTGTACTATCTTATGGAGAATTGTGGCCTATCAACATTGATATTGACAAAGACTTGGTACTCATAAATGCCATCAAAGATGTTTTTTCTATATCTAAGATCCATCTTTGTATTAATCATATTCAAAAGAACATTTTAGTCAACTATAATAAATTATCTTTATCCAAAAAAGATAATGGTTGATATATTTTTCTTGCAATATAGACAATAGTAACGAAGTTTACTTTAGATAAGGTTTTTGACAAACAATGGATGAACTTTTGTATTATATATACTTTTTTTCTTATAAAGGAAGTTATTGCATGTCATGAAAAAAATATAAATTTTTCACAAAAAATAATTTGTTGAATTCTAAATAAATAGTACTTTTTACTTTAGCAACATTTCTATATTGCATGTGGAAGAGCAACAGTGTGCCTTGAATTTGTACATCAAGTTTTCTACAAAAGATCTTTGTCATGTACAAATTTCTTTGACTTTGTTTTTTGAAAAGACAACTAGAGGAATTAATGCTTAAGACAATTCTGAGCATCTGCATATACACCACTATTACAACATCAAATTTTCAAGAATGTTATTATTAAGATGTTGATGCAGACATTTAATTTCATATTTGAGTAATTTTAATTAGCTATAATATCTTTCCACAATAACAATAGTACATTTTTAGGCATATTTATAACCACACTTAATTTTCTTTATCAATGTTAAATTAGAAAAAAAGTTTGATAGTCAATGATTTCCATATTCAATATTTTTTGGTCAACTTATTAATTTTTATGTCATACTCCACCAATAGTAGAAGATGCGCAAGAGTTGACAACAATGAATAATTCACCCAAAAAATCATCCATGTAGTTCAAAAAATATAAAAAATACAAATTCTAAATAATAAAATTTATTATAATTTGAACATGTCAAAGGCATAAGTAGAAATGTGTACTATTCTAAAAATTCCAAAAGCATTGGGCATTACATCTAGACTTTTTTTTCTTACAATGTTCATACTTCACAATCTTTTTCTTTTATATAGTTGATTAAATTGAGTTCATTGCACATTATTTTAATTTATCACCAATTGATTTGGATTTTTCTCAAATAGACTTGGATCAATAGTAGAGGTGTTTTAATCTTATATGAACATACTTCATGTTCATAGTGATTTGCTAATATTAAGGATATAAATTTTAAAGAATTAAAAAATCAATATATTCTTGTATTACTCAAAAATACTAAAAAATCACTTCATGATGGTATAATATTTAACTAGAATGACTTTTTTCAAAGACAAGAAGATTAAAAAGTCTTGAAAAAAGATTTAAGATTAGAAAGGTGTTGATAAGAATGAAGGTGGCTTCACTCTTACTTCTATATATACTATCTAGCTAAAAGTTACATGATAACATTCTATATGACCTTTGATACATATTCAATTTGTAAGACATGTTCTTTACTTATAAGATAAGTTTCCTATATGTACACCTTATAGTTAGCTTATTCTACAAACTATTAATACATGTGACACAAAGCTAATTTATTTTCCAAGTTTCTAATCTTTCATGTCTAAAGTCAAATATGTATCTTGAATCTTTTAAAAAGCTTTGCCACAAGATAATATCAAATCTACATATATTTATTTTCTACCTTATATTTCTTATTTAAGTAAAGATATATGTCCATGATAAGTAGTTAAATAATTTGAATAGAAGATTAAAATAGAATTATACTAAAAGAAGTTAATTTGCTTAGTTTTTTGCTTTTATGCTAGTAGAAGTATGTGTACTTATGCAAATAGATGTGATTTGTATTCAAGTGCATATACATTAAATTAATGCTTAAAAAAACCATATTTATTCCTTCATCTTATCACCTCTTTGCTTGATATCCACAACCATGTCTCTATTTTTTTTTTTGTTACAAATACATAAAATTTTTAGTCTATAAGATCAATTGTTACTTCTTTTCAGTATGTCAAAGAATCAATACAATTTTGTCGACATAGTTTGTAGTAGTTATCTACACATTATCTAGTATTTTAAAATATACTCATTTCAAAAAAATGATAATCTTTCTTTTAAACAAGATTTAGTTTCATTAAATAACACAAATTCATATAAGATTGATATCAAAAAGCTTTATTCAAAAGTACATATTTGATAGATAGGTTTATAAATAAATTAAAAGATAATATACAAATCAAATTTTATTGTTTTATTTTTTTATCAAAAAAAAATCTTCAATTTAAGTTCTTAGCCTTAAACAACTCTTGTATACATAGTCTTTTTGTTACATATTTAATTCACAATTACTTATTACAGATATTTTACTAAAAATAATCTTGTATAATAAAGAATATCAAATTTAGAAGTTATAATAAAGAAATTTTTTATAAATACAATCCTTCAAATATTCAAGTTTGATCCTTGTAAGAATCTAACATTGTAAATCAAAATTTCATCTAGAAAAAGATCATTTCAACCTATAACTCTACATGATACATAATTTAAGCCCATACTTGATTCTATTAGTATAATTACTTGGGCTCATAGCATTGTGTACTTGGCTGATTTAAATAGGCCTTTCTATTGGCATGATCTTGTGCAACATCACTCCATGCATGGACATAGACTTCTATGCTTAGTTGCTCATACATAGATATCTTTGTTTGAATACATTATTGAACTTCATCTTAAAACTCATCATATATTAGTATTAAATTGTATTACCTACTATGATAATATATAAGACCACTACTACTTGGCCACTAATACTTTTAAGAATTATAAATCTAAAACATTCAATAACAAATAGTAGTAGATGGTAAGAATGTAGGACAAAGCAAAAGCAATATGATATTGAAGTTATTAGAGAGGATTTTTTTGCTCATCCTTACATCTGATATTAAAATTTAAGCTAATAAAATTAAGATAAATGAGAAAAAATTAGGATTTTTAATTCACACTTATTTTATCTTTCCATGCAACTAAATCTTGGTCCTTCTATTGATAAGGATATAAATCTCAAAGAATTAAAAGATGAATATATTCTTGTGCCACTCAAAAAGTCTAAAAAACTATTCACAGATGGTATGATATTAAACTAGAATGGCTATTGCCAAAGACAAGAAGACTAAAAAATTTGGAAAGAAGACTAAAGACTAAAAAAATATTAACAAGAGTGAAGAAGTCTTCACTCTTGCCTCTATATATACTATCTAATTAGAAGCTTTGTAGCAATATTCTATAGGACTTCTAACACATGTCTAATTTGTAAGATACATGTCTTTACTTGCAAGGCAAGTTTCTTAAATGTGTGCCACATCATCAGCTTGTATCACAAGCTACCAATACTTGCAATATGTGGCTAACTTATCGGCCAAGTTTCTAACATATCAATCACTTATAAACACGTATAGAGGTGAAACCACATCTATAAAGATTTTAAGAAGCTTTCTTATAAGATATTATCAAATTAATGTACTTTTATTTATTCATAATATCTAGATAAATATTAGAATAAATATATGTATATATATATATATATATATGTGATATTATCTCTTTTTCTAAAGATGAATTCTATAAAGAGTGATAATTACATATTATGTAAGTTGAAGATGTAATAAATTGTATTTGCAACATATTTTATTTTTTTATTTTTTTAAGATAGTTGATAGGTTTATTTAGTCATTAATAATATTTTATTTTAAAATAGAAAGATCACCTTATTATTTGATTATTATTGAGGACTTAATAACTTCCTTCAAATAAAATATTTCTAATACCATCAAGAGTTGTTCATACCTCTAATAAAATCACCATATATTAGGAATCTTTTTCAAGGTTGTGATATCAAATATATTGTATCTTATCATCTATTTGAAAAAAACATATCATTCTTAAAGGTCCTCATTTTAATTATATTATCTTCAAGGTTGTGATAATTACAATATTTCATTTGATAAGTCAACAAATGATAATTCATGAGTTGAATCTATTGGCTGTTGGTTCTATATCTCTTTAGTGCCACAAATACACAAAAACTATAAACAAAAATAAAAAGTTGAATTTATTTTTTTATGAATTGTAGTTCTTTTATAATAAAGATTTAAAATCTTTCATCTTAATTTTGATGGATGTCATCTTCATGATATATCCATTGTCTTGTATAGTTCAAAAAGAAATACATCAAATATGAGATTGATTTTTATAGACTTTGGTAGGTACAATCAATAAGCAACTAAATTAATCTCTTCACATAAAGAAAACAGTCCAAATCTATAATAATCCAACTTTTCATAAGGAAAAATAGTCTTGATATTACAATGAAGTAACCATACCTTGTTGCCAACATAGGATTAAAGTTGTTTCTTGCAATAAGCATCCACATTGATCTTTTCTCTTTTTTGAACTTTTTTTACTTGAGTCCATATTGTTGCAAATAAATTTGATAAATAATTTGTCAAATCTTTTATTATAAAATTATCAACTTTTAAAAAGTTAAAAATATCAAGTTATAGATGATGACCATAATTGATAAAAAAAAATATACATTGAGTAAAATAATGTACTAGATTAGTGTAATCAAACTCTATCAATGGTAAAAAACTATCCAATTATCTTATTGATAGTTGATAGTACACCTTAAATATTATTTTAAAACTTAATTTACACACTTTGTTTGTCAATTAATTTAAGGTTAAAAGGCCAAAGTTAGCTTAATATCCACCTTTAGAATCTTAAAAAGGACTCATCAAAATCTTATTACAAATTGAGTCCTTTCTTTTGATATAATATTCTTACACAATTTATAATAGGAATAGATACTGTCAAGAAATAATTTAGCTATTTTTTTTTACTTGTAATAGATTTTGAATATAATACAAAATTTTTCATTTTGATGAAATAATCTACTATTATAAATAAAGAATCAAAAAAACTTGATACTAGAAGATCCGTGATAAAGTCCATAGAAACAAAATACCATAGTTGTTTTAAAATAAATAATGGCTAAGGAAGTCCATAAAATGGATAATGAGGAGTTTTTGATTATAATCAAATATCACATGATTGTATAAAGTCTTTAATTGTCTTTATATTTAAGGCCACAAAAAATCTTTAGATATTAGTTCCAAAGTTTTATTGTATCTAAAATATTTGGCTCTTCAAAAGTTGTGACAAGCTTGAAGAATAAATAATTATGCTTTACCTTCTGAAAAATATATAATTGCCTCTCAAAATAAAATAGATTGTTCATAGATTCAAACTTTAAAATATCTTTAGACTTAGAAGAATTATTCATAATATCATAAACATGAAGATCAAAGGATATACTCAATTGTACTTACTTGAAAAAGGTTGTATCAAGAATAAATGTTGATTTCATTGCTCAAAGATAGCAATGCTTTGACATAAAGAAAATTATATTTTTTTTAATTAAAAAATACATTTTTTTCTTTTGATATAAGATAAAAACATCTAAAAAAGATATTTGATAAATTTTGATATTTTTTGAATTAATAAATAATCTTAAAATTAAATCTTAATAAAGACATATTCCAACACACCAAGTAATGATTCAAATCACGTGCCAACATAAAATACTCGAGATTCTTTTGATTTGTATACATTGATACTAGATTAGAAGAGTCTTCTAAATAACGTGTCAAAGATATGAATCTCAGAGAAAGAAAACCTCAATACACTCATGTGACATTCAAAAAGACTAAAAAATCACTAAAAGATGATATAATATTAAACTAAAGTGGCTATTGCTAAAGATAAGAAGATTAGGAAGTCTAAAAATAAGACTAAAGACTACAAAGGCATTGACAAGAATGAAGAAGTATTACGAAAATACTCATGTAAGCCAGTAATTACATATATAAATAGGTAGAAGTAAATAAAAGTAGATAAAAGTAAGTTCATTTTATAGTATTTGGTATAAAAGCTTTTTAGAAGCTTCATAGATGCTACTTTGACTTTATAGGTATCTTTAATTGATTTTTTGGATTAGAAAGTAGTCAACAAGTTGGCCATGTGCCACACATGTTGTTAACTTGAAGATCCAGCTAATAATGTGGCCCATACGTAGAAAAACTTGCTTTGTAAGTCAAGGCATGTGTCCTACAAAGTCAACACATATTGGAGGTGCTATAGAACGTGGCCACGTAGTTCTTAGTTAAATAGAATATATAGAGAGAAGAGTGAAGCCTTCTTCACTCTTGTCAACTCCTTTCTTGTTTCCAGTCTAGTTTCAAGAGTCTTCATATTTTCTAGTCTTTGGGAATAGCCATTCCAGTTTCTCTTTCAATATACATACTTTTTTATTTATATTTTGTTACCTTCCTTTGAGTGAAGGCTCACTTGTCTGAATTGCTTTTTCATTGAGTTCTTATCCTTGACAGATTGATAAGAGTACACTTACAATATTAGAGCTTTGTCTTTTCTTGATTAAGAGTGGATTACCCCTTTTTCTTGATAAGACATAAGCGTATTAAGAGTTGCGGATTACCCTCTTTAAAACTGATATTATTTTTAGTATTTTCTTTGTTCTCAAGTCCGTTCTCTTACTTGTCTTGAGCAATATTAGACATTTTTTTTCTAAATGTTATCATGGCAGAGCTTATCGAATTGAAGAGTGCAATGACACAAATGCAAGAACCACTAAGGCAATTAATGCTTGTGATGTATCAATTTAATTCACCAACAGAAGGAAGAACAAGAATAACAGAAAGTGGAGATGTAGAGATGGTCAGAGCTGCTTCAACATCTACATCAAATCATGCACCTTCTTCCATGGTGGAATACCATTCAAATGCTAGAGAACCAAGAATTACCTTATCCGAGAAATTTGATGGTACAAGATCAAAGTTTTGAGGATTCATCAATCAAGTACAATTGACAATCGAACTTCAACCCCAAAGCTATCCAACTCTACAATCTTAAGTCAGGTTTATTGGAACACTACTTTTTGGTTTTTTATTATCATGATTTTTATCTTTTCTTGAACGAGAAGATCCAATATTGGATAATTTAGAAGCTTTCTTAGTAGAATTTTGATCTATATATGGAGAACATGATACAATTCGTGTTGCAACAAATAAGATCCATATCTTGTGACAAGAAAATTGATTTGTAACAACATATGCTTTACAATTTTGATAACTTGCGATTGATACCAAGTGAAATGATGTTGCATTCATTAACCAATTCTTTTATGGACTATAATATGAGGTAAAAAATTGATGCTCAATTTACTTGATCCTCAAATATTGAGTCAAGTAATTGATTTTGCTATAAAATGTGATAATTGACTTTTTGAATTTCGATCTGAGAGTCACATAAGTAGGCCTCAACATTATTACAATTCAATGGCAACACCTACGTCTTCTCAATACATATCTTCAGAAGTAAAAGGTATGTAAATCAATGCAATACGTTTCAAACTTCTTACTGAACAAGAAAAGACTCGTCATCATTGAGAAGGATTATATTAATATTATGGAGAATCAAAACACACTGCTCAACATTATTCAAAGAAATGACGCAACCACAAAATGAAGAGTATGGCTATCAAAGAAGACAATATGTCAGAAAACGAGTTTGTCCAGCGACAATAGGAACCGTGTGGCTGGAACCTTATACAAGATCTAGTAAAGGTCCTATTCTCTTCTCAGAACCCTCTCTTTATTTTACATTAAATGTTATTTTAGGACCTAAACATTACAAAGCCTCTAACTTGTTAGATTCAGGAGCTTCAACATGTTTCTTAGATGAAGAATTTACTAAAAGACATAACATATCTTTAATAAAGAAAACTAAACATGTTCATGTAGAAATCATAGATGGTCGTCCATTGTCTTCTGGAGATATTACTCACGAAATCCTTCCTATAGAAATAATAATCAATGGTCATAATAGCTTTGTAGTATTTAATATCATTACATCTCCCTCTAATCCAACCATTTTAAGTTTATCGTGGTTAGAAAAATACAACCCTCAAATAGATTAGATTTTCCAAACTCTTACTTTCTCTAAAAGTATAACTAACAGTGTAGTTAATCAAGTAGAGAGTCATAAGTCCAGTTCAATTAAACTCGTGTTTATAGATGCAAAAGCTTTCTTGCATGCTGCTATGAAAGAATCACCATATATTATTTATACCACACCCGTTTCTAATAGTGCAAAGACTTCACGTAGTATTCCAAGCCAATATCAAGAATTTCTAGATGTATTTGAAAAAAAGAATGTAGATACACTATCGAAACATCGTCTCTATGATTACTCAATGGACCTTTAGAAAAGAGCACAATCGCCATTCAGACCAATCTACAGTTTATCACAAAATGAGTTGACTGAACTCGAGGAGTATATTGAAGAAAATCTAGTCAAGAATTTTATATGCCATTCTAAATCTCTGATAGGAACTCCAATTCTATTTGTAAAGAAAAAAGATGGATCATTGCGGATGTATGTTGATTATCAAGGACTCAACAAGATTACCATCAAGAACAGGTATCTACTATCTTTAATATCTAAACTTCTTGATCAGTTGAATCAAGCTAAGATGTATACAAAAATAGATCTCTGGAGAGCATACAATCTAGTACGCATTTAAGAAGGAGATGAATGAAAGACTGCATTTCGAATTAGGTATGGACATTTTGAATACAACGTCATTGTCACGGACACAAAATACAGACTTGAAATCTAACAAGAAGTTCAAGAAGAAGTGGCAGAACTAGATTAAACAGATGAGTACAAGAACAACACCAGAAAGGTGAGCTAGAACTCCAAGAGATGTGTTGTCGAGACTGAAGAACCCTTCAGCCTCGACTCCTATATATACTACTGAATAGGAAGCTTCTCGAGCTACTTCCGCTAACTAGGACGCTTCTCCAACAACTTCTACTAATTAGGAAACTTCTCGAGCAACTTCCTAGAATCTATCAGAATATTCTAGAACCTTCTAAGAGAATCTTTAGGAAATATTCTAAGAATCTTCTAGAACCTTCTAAAAGAATCTTTAGAGAATCTTTAGAGAATATTCTAGAAGAATATTCGAAGAATCTTCCAATGTATGTCCATGACATCATCTCCTCTTCTAGCTTCGAGGTCTCCGAGAAGCAATGTTGTTATCAGTCAATACCAACGCAAAAAAATGAAAATCTGTCGCATCACATCCGCTATGAATTCCAATTGTTGTTCGCGAGGCAAATGATTCATCGGCCCTTGGAGCCAACGGTAGTGACCAACACCTTCAACCTCTGACCAAGCGTGGACTTCTGTGTCTTCATTGTGAAACTGTCCTCCAAACACACCTTCTGGCTGACCGTCGTAGGCAGGCTCGACCTCAAATACAATTACTAGCGATCTGTTGCTCGGTATCCTCCGACGTCGTCGTGGTGCAGGCGGTTCTTCATCTCGCGGTCGTCTTCGTGAGCTAGTCGCTTGAGATGACATAACAAGTGTAGTATCTTGACTATCCATGTCTAAAGGCTAAAATGATGAGAGCAAACTATAGTTGCTAACAAAGTTCTACACTATCGAACTATGGGTTTTGGAGGTGCCCTCCTCCCTTTTTATGCTACTTGATGAGCAAGCTTCAGCAAGAAGCTATCGTTGAATCGGCTTAGGTTTATGAGGATATCGTTGATGAAATTCTTGTACCTTTTTTGGCGCATTGGCAAGATTTTCAGCACGCTCCCACGTTCGTTCATTGATGTCGTATCCACTCCAATGCACTAAATACTCCAATTTTCTTCTATTACGCCGTGAATCTAGTACCTTTTCCACCTCGTATTCCTCATGGTTTTCAATTTCGATACTTGGTGGTGGACTTTGTACTCTTTGGGGAAAAGCTGACTCTCGATAAGGTTCCAACAAAGACACGTGAAAGACTGGATGTACCTTCATAGTAGCTGGTAACTCCAGACGATATGCCACCGGATTGATCTGCTTCCCGATAACAAATGGCCCTAATCTCCGATAGTCCAATTTATCACATGGCCGCTTGGTCTTGATATTCCGTCGAAGAAGCCATACTTTACTTCCAACTTTAAAAGTAGGCGCCTCATTTCGATATTTATCTGCAGATGCCTTGTAACTCTCTTGGGCAGATTGCAATTGAAGCTTCAACGTCGCTTGAAGCTCCGATAGTTGTTTCACAAATCCTTCAGCTGCTGGGTTGTTATTTGCTGAAGAACTCAATAAATCGAGCTTGGGGTGGTATCCGTAGTTGGAGAAGAATGGTGTTTGTTGAGTTGACGCATGAAGAGTGTTGTTGTATGCGAACTCAGCAAGCGGTAGATATGCAGTCCAATCATCTTGTTGATAGTTGATGGTGCATCGTAAATATTGCTCCAAAACTTGATTCACCCGCTCCGTTTGACCGTCAGTTTGAGGATGAAAAGCCGAAGAGAGCTTAATATCCACCTTCAATATCTCAAAGAGGGACCTCCAAAACTTGGATACAAACTAAGTACCTCGATCCGACACGATATCATCTAGTAGGCCATGATAACGATATATGTTATTAAGAAAGAGTCTTGCGGTGTCTTCACTTGACGATGTTTTCTTGCAAGGCACGAAATGTGCCATCTTGGTAAATCGATCTACCACAACAAAGATGCTGTCAAATGAATTCGATGGCGGTAGGTCCGTAATGAAGTCCATAGAAACTGAAGACCATGGTCGGTGCGGAATAGGCAATGGCTGGAGAAGTCCATACGGACGATGTCGAGGGATCTTGGATCTTGAACAAACATCACAAGAAAGGACAAATTCCTTCACATCCTTCCACATTTGGGGCCACCAAAAATCTCGTGAAATGAGCTCTAAAGTCTTGTTGAATCCAAAATGTCCCGCAGCTGGAAAGTCGTGGCGAGATTGAAGTACTCGGAGTCGAGTTGGTCCTTTCGGGATATACAACCGCTCCTCAAAATACAGAAGATCTCCCTCCACCTTAAACTTGTCATTATCGACACGTTGTTTGATGTCAAGAGCTATAGAATCCTCAATGGTCGCAGTACGTACCTCGCTGAGGAAGCCGTCATCGATAGTTGCAACAGTAGCAAAAATCTTGAATTTTTCTGGTTTCAACAATGTTGTACATTGTTGATCAAACGCTGCTTCTCCAGCCTTTGGCGCAAGATACGATCTCCTCGATAATGCGTCAGATAATCCTTGCTGTTTTCCAGGGCGGTAGGTGATAATAAAGTCAAATCGTGATAGAGACATATTCCATCGAGCTTGACGACGATTCAAAATTCGAGCTGTCATGAAGTACTCCAAATTCTTGTGGTCCGTATAAATAGTCACTGGATGTGCAGCTCCTTCGAGGAAGTGACGCCACTCTTGGAAGGCATCCACTATAGCAAGGAGCTCTTTGTCGTGGATCTCGTAGTTGATCTCAGCAGCAAAAAACTTCCGTGAATAGAACGCAACTGGGTGAAGCTTCTTGTCTATGCCCATCTGTGAAAGCACAGCTCCCAAAGCAAAATCTGAAGCATCGGTCTCTAAATAGAAAGCCTTTGCAAAGTCAGGGTGTACCAAGATTAGAGCCGTAGTGAATGCCGTCTTGAGATCTTGAAATGCTTTTGCTGCTTGTGATCCCCATTCGAGCTTGTCTTTGCTTGTTAGACGCGTGAGTGGTGCAGCAACTTGAGAATAATTCTTGATGAAGATCCGATAGAAGTTAGCAAATCCAAGAAAACACTGAACATCTCTAACCGTCTTCGGAACTTCCCAAGATATAATTGCTTCTACCTTTTTTGGATCCATCTTCAAGCCCTCTGTAGTCGCAATGAAGCCCAAAAATTCCATCTCATTCTGGTGAAATTGACACTTCTCCAACTTGGCGTAGAGTCCTCGTTTGCGTAGTTTTTCAAGAACCAAACAAACGTGCTTCTCATGTTCTTCTTCATTCTTGGAAAATATCAAAATATCATCCAGATAGATGACAACAAAGTCATCGAGGTACTCCCGAAAGATGTCATTCATCATATGTTGAAAGACCGCTGGAGCATTGGTAAGACCAAAAGGCATGACATTGTACTCAAAATGGCCATACCTTGTACGAAAGGCTGTCTTCCATTCATCTCCTTCTTTGATTCGCACAAGGTTGTAAGCTCCTCTTAAATCAATCTTTGTAAAAATCCTTGCACGTCCAAGTTGATCTAGGAGGCCGGAGATCAAAGGTAAGGGATAGCGATTTTTCTTGGTCACCTTGTTGAGTCCTCGGTAGTCCACGCACATCCGCAGTGAGCCATCCTTTTTCTTCACGAATAGGATTGGTGCTCCAGCTGGCGACTTTGAATGTCGAATAAAATTCTTGGCTAGATTCTCATCGATGTACTTCCGCAATTCTGCCAACTTCGTCTGCGATAGGTTGTATATTGGACCAAAAGGTGGTTGCGCTCCTTCCTCCAAGTCTATGGCGCAATCATATGGTCGATGTTCCGGCAGTATATCGGCGTTCTTCTTCTGAAACACGTCTTCAAAATCCCTATATTGCTCTGGTATATTCGATGTTGAGATATTCTCGCCGCTAGTTGGAGCTGCATAAATGACAAATGGTGCGCCTTCCTTGGACGATCTTAGGAACGCTCTCGCTCCAATAAACATGGATTTCTTCATGTAGGTTCTACCAACAGGTTTATTATTATTTTTTTCAGGAAATGTTATCCTTCGTAGCCTCCAATCAATGGACGGATTATGATCTTCTAACCAAGAAAGACCAAGGATAACAGGGCTTGATGGGGTTCTAATAATATTAAAAACAACGTGACTACTATGGTCCTTAAACACCACTTCTATAGGTTCTGATTCGTGGATAACGTTGCCTGACAATAAGGGTCGTCCATCTATCACCTCTACGTGAACAGGTTTGGACTTCTGTACTAAACGGATCTTGTGGCGTTTAGCAAACTCTTCATCTAAAAAACAAGTAGATGCCCCCGAATCCAATAAAGCTAAAGTTTTTTGTTTTTGAGGGCCTAAAAACAAAGGAATTGTAAAGCAACGAGCAGGTTGGACAGAGAAGGAGGAACCTGATTGTTGTCGTGATATTAGATTGTCCAGCCGCACGGTTCCTACTGTGGCTGGGCATCGTCGTTTTCTGAAATCATCGCACTTCTAGTCTTGACAGGGTGCCAATTTTGCTTCTTTGGGCAATTTCCAACCTTGTGACCTTCTTCTCCACAGTACAAACATAACCCTTCCTTCATACGCCGTTTCTTCTCTGTTGGAGTAAGAGATCGGACACGCGCCGTGTCGATTTGCATGTCTGTTGCCTCCGAATGTGAGTTTAAGCTATTTGCAGACATAGTCACGTCGTAACGAGTCATTTGGTATCTTGGACGTTGGTCTTGGCGACGTTGGAATAGGCGGTTGTCACACTTTACAGCTTGGCTAATAGCTTCGTTGAGCGTTTGAGGATTAGGAAGAGATAACAGCAAGTCCTTCACATCATCCTTCAAGCCCCAATAAAACTGACTCACCAACGCCTCTTCACCCCAATTAATGTCACTTGCCAATTGTCTGAAATCCGAGGCATAGACTGATGCAGAGCGTGTTCCTTGTCGTAGCGATCGGATCTTTGTTGTAGCCCATCGAACTTTATCATGCTCGCCAAATGCTTCTGCAAACGCCTCCAAGAACGTTTCAAAGTTGCTCAGGATTGGCGATCGCTTCTCGAACAAGGGAGTAAATCAAGACAGAGCTTGTGCTGTAAGCAAGGTTCCAACAAGCCCAACATGCGCTTCCTCCGTCGGATAACGTTCGGGCTGTAAAATTGTTATCAACCTGATTTGGTTGACAAAACCTCAAAACTTGGAACGAGTTCCATCAAACTTATCCGGAAGACTAACTCGAGGCTCTTTTCGTTGTAGGACTACTCGATCTTGTTGAACTGAAGGTAGAACTGCTTCTTCTGGCGCAGAAGTTTGAGGCTGATATGCTTTAGATGGCGCTATCCCAGATGCTCCATTATTATGGAGTCCTACCATGACTCCTTCGATCTCTGTTGTCCTATGTGACAACGAGGCAAGAGCATTTATGATGGCGTCTAGTTTGGATTCCAAACTTTCAGCCATTTTAACGTCTTAACCTTCGGCTAACCTTCAAAAAGAAGAAAAAAGAGTTTTGACAAGAGAACAATATTGGTTCAGAGGAGAGTACTCCGCAACCTCTAAAACGCCTTAAGACTCCAAGATGAGGGGTAATCCACTCTCTCCAAGAAGAATAAGGCTCCAATATTGAGAAAGAAGAGATATCAGTTTAGAGGAGGGTAATCCGCAACCTCTAAAACACTAGCACACCTTCAAGAAGAGGGGTAATCCACTCTCTAACAAGAAGGAACTAGCTCTGATACCAGTGAAAATGCAGTCTCGACAAACTGTCACGGACACAAAATACAGACTTGAAATCTAACAAGAAGTTCAAGAAGAAGTGACAGAACTAGATTAAACAGATGAGTACAAGAACAACACCAGAAAGGTGAGCTAGAACTCCAAGAGATGTGTTGTCGAGACTGAAGAACCCTTCAGCCTCGACTCCTATATATACTACTGAATAGGAAGCTTCTCGAGCTACTTCCGCTAACTAGGACGCTTCTCCAACAACTTCTACTAATTAGGAAACTTCTCGAGCAACTTCCTAGAATCTATCAGAATATTCTAGAGCCTTCTAAGAATATTCTAGAACCTTCTAAGAGAATCTTTAGGAAATATTCTAAGAATCTTCTAGAACCTTCTAAAAGAATCTTTAGAGAATCTTTAGAGAATATTCTAGAAGAATATTCGAAGAATCTTCCAATGTATGTCCATGACAGTCATACCTTTTAGACTTACAAATGCACCATCAGCTTTTCAACATCTAATGAATGATGTTTTTTGAGAGTTTTGGACGATCTTGTGGTTTGTTATCTAAACGACATCTTGATTTATTCTAAGAATCGAGAAGAACATGAACTTCATGTTTGTCATGTGTTACAAAAATTAAGAGATGTAGGACTCTATACCAAGATAGAAAAGTATGTATTCCACACTACTCAAGTTGATTTTTTAGGTTACATCATTTCAAATGATGGACTTATGATGGATCCTAAGAAAGTTCAAACTATTATAGATTGAAAGATCCCAAAAATGGTAAGAGATGTCTAATACTTTTTGGGATTTGCCAACTACTATCAGATCTTCATCAAAGATTTTTCTTGAGTTGCAACTCCACTTATACATGTGACTTGTAAAGACAAACTCCAATGGAATCAAGAAACGGAAGTTATTTTTGAATCTTTGAAGAAAGCATCTGTTTCTGTACCAATCTTGTATCGTGTTGATTTTTCCAAAGTGTTCTTTACATAAACAGATGCATCAGACTTTGCTCTGGATGTGATTTTGTCACAAATAGGAACTAATGACAAACTTCATCCAGTAGCCATTCATTCAAGAAAAATCTCAATAGCAGAAATCAATTATGAGATCCATGACAAAGGACTTCTTGCAATTATAGATTCTTTTCAAGAATGGCATCATTATCTAGAAGGCACTTTCAGTCCAGTCACCATGTATATGGATCACAAGAACCTCGAGTATTTCATATCAACACGTATATTAAATTGTCGTCAAGCTCGTTGGAGCATGTCTTTATCAAGATTTGAGTTCATCATCACTTATTGGCCAAAAAAACAACAAGGTTTGTCTAATGCTTTATCTAGACGTTCTTATCTTATACCAAAAGAAAGAGATGCAGCTTTTGAGAAACAAAGAATGATTCTCTTAAAGCCGGAGCAATTTCATCTTCAAGAAATAAAATCAATATTGACTGTTGATTTAATTTTTATCAAGCAAGTCCAGTTAAGTATGTCTTCAGACCCTCTTGTTCATGATATCAAAAATAATTCTTTTAAATCTCATGATTCCTCTAAATTTGAGTTCAAGAACAACCTACTCTATTTTGAAGGATGCCTATATGTTCTAGAAGGAAAAGCACGTTTACGTATTCTTCAAGCTTGTGACAACTTTTTAATAGCAAGATATTTTGGATATAATAAGACTTTGGAGCTGATATCTAGGGATTTTTGGTGGCCTCAAATGTGGAAGGCAGTCAAAGATTTTATACAATCATGTGATATTTGCTCAAGATCAAAAACTCCTCGTCATTGACCTTTTGGACTTCTTCAGCCATTATCCATTCCAGAACAACCATGGTCTTCTGTTTCTATAGACTTCATCATGGATCTTCTAATCTCAGGTTCTTACGACTCTATATTTGTGATAGTAGATCGTTTTACCAAAATGACACATTTTATACCATGTACAAAATCTATCACACGTGAAGAAACAGTTAAGCTCTTTCTTGACAATATCTATCGCTATCATGGATTATCCAAGGATATTATATCAGATAGGAGAACTCAATTTGTATCAAGATTTTGGCGGACTCTTTTTAAGATTCTAAAAGTGGATATAAAACTATCTTTGGCATTCCATCTTCAAATTGATGGACAAACGGAGCGTGTTAATCAAGTTTTAGAGCAGTATTTAAGATGTACCATTAACTACCAACAAGATGATTGGACAACTCTTTTGCCATTGGCAGAGTTTGCTTACAATAACATGATACATTCTTCTATAAAACAAACACCTTTCTTTGTTAATCATGGTTATCATCTATGACTTGATACTTTTGACTTTTCAAAAGTTGATAATCTTGCTGCGAAAGATTTGGCAATTCATTTGTCAGAGCTGTATGTAACGATAAAGGCAAAGTTAAAAGAAGTTCAAGAACAAGAAAAGGTCATTGCGGATCTCTATCAAAAGGAACAACGACGATTCCACATGGGTGATAAGGTATGGTTACTTCATCGCAATATCAAGACCACTCGTCTTTGTGACAAGTTGGACTATCGAAGGTTTGGACCATTTTCTATTTTTGTACAAATTAATCCAGTTGCATATTATTTACATCTACCGAAGTCAATGAAAATCCATCTAGTATTCCACGTTTCTTTTTTGAACCATACAAGATAGTGGATATACCAAGAAGACGACAAGTTCTACCTCTTCCTATAGAAGTGCACAATAGTGAAGAGTTTGAAGTAGAAGAAGTCATAGATTCAAGGTGACGTCAAAATAAATTAAAATATCTTGTTCATTGACGCAGATATGATATTAGTGAATGCACATGGGAGCCAGTAAAGAATCTTGCAAATGTAGCAAAGGTAGTGAAGGCTTTTCATCGACGACATCTATCAAAATCAAGATAAAACCTTCTTTATAAAAGAAAAAATATCTAGGCAAGATAACATTCTACTTTCAATCCTTATTTGTAGCTTCTTTGTAGTTGTAATGCTCAGGAGATGGAGAACCAACAACCAGCGAATTTGACTCAAGAGCCTTCATTTGCTGACTTGTCAGACGAGACATTATAATTGTTACAACCTTCAAGACGACACAATTGAGATGAAGATCTTCAAGAATGACATGTTCTTCCTCGAATAGATGGCGATATACAATGCGTTTGGTATCATGACTTGGAAAAGGACTTTCAATGTTTGATGATTTTACTAGAGGTAGGAACAACTCTTAATGGTGTTAGAGACATAGTCCTTAGACCTTTCTAGAGACAAGTTTTTAGAACCTTCTAGAAAGAAGTCTCTAGAAACTTCCAGAAGATTCCTTAAATATTCTCTTAGAATATTCTTCAAAGATTCCCTAAAGATTCTTTGAAGATTCCCTAAAGATTCCCTTAAAAGACTCTAGAAGATTCTTAGAATATTCTAGTAGATTCTAGGAAGTTACTTGAGAAGCTTCCTAGCTCTTGGGTAGTTGCTCGAGAAGCTTCACAGTTCTTGGGAAGCTTCTTGATGCGCTTCCTTAGAACCATAGGCCAGTAGTTTATATAGGAGTCGAGGCTGAAGAGTTCTTCAGTCTCGACAACACATCTCTTGGAGTTCTAGCTCACCTTTCTGGTGTTGTTCTTGTACTCATCTGTTTAATCTAGTTCTGCCACTTCTTCTTGAACTTCTTATTAGATTTCAAGTCTGTATTTTGTGTCCGTGACAAATGGTGTTCCAAATATTCTATTCGAAGGAAGTTATGAAGGCCTCAACAATGATCAAATAACTAGGTATTCTTTCCGCCTTGGTATGGGACACTATCGATGGTTGAGAAGCCCTATCAATCATCTTCGAAGAGAACAAAGATCAAAATATGTAGCAAATATAATTCGTCACATCATAGATTTTCTCAATATATGATGACCACTCTTCATGGAACTCGTCCCTAGAAGAAGGGGTAATGTCATGGATATACTTATGTAAGCCTGTAATTACATATATAAATAGGTAGAAGTAAATAAAAGTAGATAAAAATAAGTTAATTCTGTAGTATTTGGTATAAAAGCTTCTTAGAAGCTTTATAGACATTGCTTTGACTTTATAGGTGTCTGTAATTGACTTTTTGGATTAGAAAGTGGTCAACAAGTTGGCCATGTGCCACACATGTTAACTTGAAGACTCAGCTAACAATGTGGCCTACACATAGAAAAACTTGCCTTGTAAGTCAAGGCATGTGTCTTACAAAGTCAACACATATTGGAGGTCCTATAGAATGTGGCCACGTAGCTCCTAGTTAAATAGAATATATAGAGAGAAGAGTGAAGCCTTCTTCACTCTTGTCAACTCATTTCTTGTTTCTAGTCTAGTTTCAAGAGTCTTCATATTTTCTAGTCTTTGGCAATAGCCATTCCAGTTTCTCTTTCAATATACATACTTGTTTATTTATATTTTGTTACCTTCCTTTGAGTGAAGGCTCACTTGTCTGAATTACTTTTTTATCGAGTTCTTGTCCTTGACAAGAAGGCTTCTCTTTTGCTTCCATATACACTCTTAATTAGGAACTATGTAGTAATATCCTATAAGACCTCCAAAATATGTTGACTTTATAAGACACATATCTTAATTTGCAAGGCAATTTTTTTTATAAGTATGCCACAAAGTTAACTTATTCTTCAAGCTATCAATACCTAATTAATTTATTGATCAAGTTTTTAACCTATCAATCAACTATAAAAATATGTAAAGTGAAAGTAGCAACTATAAAGCTTCTAAGAAGTTTCCTTAGAAAATATTATGAATTAAATTTATTTTTACATATTTTTACTTGATCATTAAATAAATATTAGAATAAATATATATATTTGTGATATTATCCCTCCTTCTAAGGATAAGTTTGACAAGGAACAAACATCATATGTTGAAGAAATCCAACATATAGAAAATTATATTTGCCACATATATTGATCTTTGTTGTCTTCAAAGATGGTTGATAGGTCTCCTTAATCATTAATAGTATCTCATATCAAGACAAGAAGACCACCTTATTATTTGATGGTTTTTGAAGCCTTTCTAACTCACTTCAAATAAAACATTAAGAATACAATCAAGAGCCATTTCTATTTCTAATAAAATTATCAAACATTCGAAGTCTCTTTGAAAGTTGTGATACCAAACACGTTGTATCTTTCCATTTATTTGAAGAAAGACATGTTTTCTTGAAGATTTTTATTTCAATTATGTTGTCTTAAAGATTATAACAATCACAATATCTCATCTATTAAGTTAGTAAGTGATAGCTCTTAAGTTGAATGTGCTAGTTGTAGGTTCTTCATTTCCTTAGTTTCACAAATATACAAAAGTTAGAAACAAAAGTAGAAGGTAGAAAGCTATCTTTCTAGGATCTTATTTCTTTTATAATAAAGATTTACTATTCTTCATCTTAGTTTTGATGAATATTATGAATAAAAAGCCTCAACCTTCTTTATTGTATTTTTAAGATTCTTTATTGTCTCTTATATGCATTTACTAATATCATATCCATACCAATCAATAAGATATTTTAATTTATTTTGGCATCGCCTTGAATTTAAAACTGCTTCTATTTCAAATTCTTGATTATTATCTTTTTTATAAAAAGAAGTGGCATTTGTCTTTTTTCTAAGATATTTACTATCTTATATAACTCAAGATAAAATATATGGAATATAGGATGGATCTTTATGGACTTTGGTAGATGTAATTGATAAGCAATATAATTAATTTATTCATAAATAAAAAAAGATTCAAACCTACAAAAGTCTAACTTGCTATAAGAACAAGTACTCTTAATATCATGACAAAGTAGCCATATCTTATCACCTACACTGAATTGTTATTTTTCCTTGTGATAAGCATCTGCATTGATCTTTTGTTATTATTGAGCTCCTTTAATTATACCTTCATTATTGCATGTAGCTCTGATAATAATTCGCCAAATCTTTTATTGTAAGGTTACTAACTTTTAAAAAGTCATAAGTATCAAGTTATTGATGATAATATAATTGGCAAAGAAAGGTATTTATTAAATAGAAAAATATATCAAATTATTGTATGCAAATTCTATCAATTGCAAAAGAGTTGTTTAATCATCTTAATAATAATTGATGGTACATGTCAAATATTACTCTAAAATTTAATTTATCTATTTTGTTTGCCTATTAATTTTAAGATGAAAAATCAAAAAAGCTATATATCTACTTTTAAAATATTAAAAAAGATTTTTCAAAATCTTGATAAAAATTGAGTCCTTCTATTTGATGTAATATCTTTGGACAATTCATATAACAATAGATTTTTTTAAAAAAAAGCTTAATCATTTCTTCACTTGTGATAGATTTTGTACATAGTATAAAATGTGCCATCTTGGTAAAATAATCTATTATCACAAATATAGAATTATACAAATTTAAGACTAAAAGATCTATAATAAAATCCATAGATATAAAAGACTATGGTTGTTCTAGAATAGATAATGGCTAAACAAGTCCATAAGGTCAATGATGAAGGATTTTTGATCTTAAAAAATTATCACATGATTGTACAAAGTCTTTAACTACCTTCCATATTCAAGTCCACCAAAAATCTCTTGATATTAGCTCCAAAGACTTATTATATCCAAAATATTTAGTTACTGAAAAGTCATGACAAGCTTAAAGAATATGTAATTATGCTTTACCTTTTGAAATGTATAATTATGTTTTGAAATACAATAGATTATTCTTGAACTCAAATTTAAAAATATCATAAGATTTAGAAGAATTATTTTTATTATCATGAATAAGAAGATCAAAGAATATATTTGATTGAAATTGCTTGATAAAAGTTGAATCAATAATCAATGTTGATTTTATTACTCAAAGATAAGAATTCTTTGATTTTAAAAAGATCATTCTTTGTTGATCAAAAGCTACATTTCTTTCTTTTGAGGCAAAATAAGAACTTTTTATAAACCTTGTTATTTTTTGAATCGATAACTAATCTTAAAATTAAATTTTGATAAAAACATGCTCCAATAAACTTAACAATAATTCAATATATATGCTGACATGAAGTACTTGAGGTTCTTATGATCTGTATATATGATGATTGGATAAGAAGTGCCTTTTAGATAATGATGCAATTCTTGAAATGAATCCATAGTTTTAAGAAGTACTTTATGATGGATCTCATAGTCAATCTTGGCTACTGAAAATTTCCTAGAATGAAAAGTTATTGGGTGGAACTTGTCATTTGCTCCCATTTGTGATAAAACAACATCCATAACAAAGTGTGATGCATCTATTTCTATAAAGAACGCCTTTAAAAAGTCAATGTAATATAAGATTATTGCAGAAATAAATGTTGTTTTTAATGATTCAAAAGATGTTTCAGCCTCTTTGTTCTACTCAAGTTTTTCTTTATATGTTAGGTATGTAAGAGGGGCTGTAACTTGAAAAAAATTCTTGATGAAGATTTGGTAATAATTATTAATTTTTAAAATACATTACATATTTATAAATATTTTTTGAATCTTCTAAATTATAATAGTTTTGATTTTTTTAAGATTTATTAAGTTCATTTTTTGAAATTATTTATTCTAAAAAGTCGACTTGAATAGTATGAAATATATACTTTTTCATCTTGATCTTTAATCTTGAAGCTTTTAATTTTTGTAATACATGACAAATATAAAATTCATACTCTTCTATATTCTTAGAGTAGATCAAGATGTCATCTAAATAATAGATAATAAAATCATCAAAAAACTTGTAAAAAACATCATTGATTAGATATTGAAAAGCAACTAGTACATTTGTGAATCTAAAAGGCATGACATTATATTTGAAATGTCCATATCTAATTTAAAATATAATTTTTTATTTATCTCTTTTCTTAATGCTTATTAGATTATATGTCCTTTGTAGATCTATTTTTGTATAGAACTTTGATTGATTCAATTGATCAAAAAGTCTTTAAATTAAATATAGAATATATCTATTTTTAATGATGATCTTGTTGAATCTTTAATAGTCGATACATATCTCCAAAGATCCATCTTTTTTCTTCACAAATAAGATAGAAGTTCTAATTAGAGATTCAAAATGATATATAAAATTTTTAGTCAAATTTTCATCAATATATTCCTTAAGTGTAACCAAATTATTCTGTAATAGGCTATAGATTGGTCTAAATGGTGGTTGAGCTCCTTCTTAAAGATTGATAGAACAATAATAAAGATGATAATTTAAAAGAATATTTGCATTTTTTATTTCAAAGATGTTTTGATAATCTTGATATTGATTAAAAATACTACTTAAAATCTTTTTTTCATCAATAATAGATGTAGAATATATAATAAAAGTTGATATTTTTTTATGCAACATATATGAAAGTTCTTACATCTATCAATAATAGTTTATATATATATTAATCTTATAGATTTTTACTTGCCTAAAAAAATCTTAGACTAAACTATGGAAAAAAGCAAGATTGCAAGAAATCCAATGTATTTGAGGATTATATCTATTTAATCATAATAATCCTAAAATAATTGAATTAAAAAGAGATCTAATCATATTAAATATTATTAAAATATTATAACTACTAATTATTACTTTTACATGCATAGGAATGATTTTTTAAAATTAAGAATATGTCTTGTTTTTTACCAAAGTCTTTATCTATAAAAAAGATTGAAGCTTCTAAATCCAATAAGGCTAAGGCTTTGTGATTTTTTGGTTGTAAATAATTTTTTATTATAAAAAAAATGAGGGATCTAAAAAAAAATAAGATCTTTATTAGGAATTGCATAAGATTCCAGCCATATAGTCTCTATTATAACTAGAGAGACTTGTTTTCCAACACAACATTCTCTTTAGCAACCATGCTCTTAACTTTATCATTACCTTGCTTCTTTGTGCAATATTGAGTAATGTGCTTGAGTTCTCCATAATATAAGCACAAGTCTTCTTGACAACAACAAGTCTTTTTTAGCTCAATAAGAGCTTTAAAACATATCATATTAATTTACATTTGTTTTAGCCTTGATGAATAAATTTCTTAAAACTTAAGAGCTGCTATCATTGCTTGACTTATTCTTCTTCAACCAAATCTTTTTTCTTGATATCTTTCAAATAATTGATTATTGCATGCAATGGCTTGAGTAATAAATTATTCCATAGATTTTTCTTTTGGCATTATTAATAATAAATCTTTGATGTTGTCTTTTAATTCATTCTGAAATTGATTAATGAGAGATTTGTCATTCCATTCTACCTAACAAGCAAGATTTTAGAATTATTTAGCATATATGGTGGCTGATTGTGATTCTTACTGTAAAAATAAAAACTTTATTTTTAATATTTTTTTTTGATTATTTTCTTTGAATGTGGTTGTAAATACTTTTAAGAATGAATTAAAATCATAAAAGAATTATGAATCCTTTTCTTTCAAAGATGTAAATTAAAAGAAAATACTTCTAAATAAAAATATACTTATGAATCCAACTTGAATAAATCCATCAGATATTGGAAGGAATCCAATCTTAGGTAGAGCTTGACTTATTGCAAAATCCTCAAAATTTTGATCTTATTTTATCAAACTTTTCAAAAATACTAATCCTTGTCTCTATTACACTTGTTGAAGCAAAACTTCTTAAATTTGGTTTGAGGTTGATGTACTTGCTTCTTTCAACTATACAACTTCTTGGTGCAAACTTTCAATCTCTCCTATAGATGTAAGATTAGTATTTCCTTCATTGCTACTAGTAATGCATGAAATTTCTATCCTAAAAGTGTTGACAAGTTCTTGAAGATCTGCAATAGTTGTAAATCTATTCTTACTTTTATCAAGTATAATATCCTTAATTTTTTTTTTGTTTGAAATAACTCAACTAATCCACAAGTCAAATTAAGAGAGGATATTCCACAACCTCTCATAATAAATAAAAATTTCTACAAAGAGATGTAATTTGCTCTTTTTAAGATAAAAATTAGAATTAAAAACTAAATAATTTATTTAAAGGTAGATAATCTACAACCTTCAAAATACAAAAATTGAGGTAGGATAATCTACTTACTTCTTAAACAAGACAAGAACAATAAGTTAGTATACTTATTAAATAGTCAAGGATATGAATCTCAAAGAAAATAAATCTCAATACACTCTTATGTCTTTTAAAAGGATTAAAAAATCACTTGAAGATGATATAATTAAATTAGAATGGCTATTGTTAAAGATAAGAAGATTAGAAAGTCTTGAAATAAGACTAAAAACTAGAAAGGCATTGACAAGAGTGAAAAAAAACTTTACTCTTACTTCCATATATACTTTTAACTAGGAATTATGTTGCAATGTCCTATAGGACCTCTAAAATATGTTGAATTTGCAAAATCTATATCTTAACTTACAAAGAAAGTTTTTTATATGTAAGTAATATAATTAGCTTGTTTGACAAATTATCAATACATGATTAAATTATTAACCAATTTTTTAACCTATCAATCAACTATAAATACATGTAAAGTCAAAATAGCATCTATGAAGCTTTTAGGAAGTTTTTTTAGAAAATATTATGAAATAAATTTATTTTTATATACTTTTATTTAATGATATAGGTAAATATTAGAGTATATATGTATATCTATGACATATTGATGCCATTCTCGAAATAAATCCATGCTTACAAAAAGTTCTTTATCATAGATCTTGTAGTTGATTTCTTCTATTGAAAATTTCTTAGAATAAAAAATTACCAAGTATAGCTTAATACCTATTCACATTTGTGACAAAACCACATCCATAATAAAGTTTGATGAATTTGTTTCCATAAAAAATACCTTAAAAATATTGACACAATATAAAATTAGTACAAAAATATATGATATCTTTAAGGCTTCAAAATTTACTTTAGATTCTTTATTTTACTCAAGTTTATCTTTACATATCAAAAGTATAAGAAGATCCAAAATTTTAAAAAAATTCTTAATAAAGGTCCAATAATAATTGACAAATCTCAAAAATATTGTACATATCTATATAATTTTGAAATCTTCTAATCTATGATAGTATGAACCTTATTAGGATCTCTCATAAGATCATCATTTGAAATGATGTATCCTAGAAAGTCAACTTAAGTAGTATAAAATACTTTTTTTTATCTTGGCATATAATCTTGTATTTCTAAGTTTTTGTAACACATGACAAAAATGAAGCTCATATTTTTTTTATGTTTTTAGAATAGATTAAGATATCATATAAATAACAAATGAAAAATTCATCAAGAAATTAATAAAAAAATCATTGATTAGATATTGAAAAGCAACTTGTATATTCATCAATCCAAAAAATATGACATTATATTCAAAATATCCATACCTAATTTTAAACACAATTCTCTATTCATATCCTTTAATACATACTAAATTATGTTTTTCTAGTAGATCTATTTTAGTATAGATCTTTGCTTTATTGAATTGATCAAAAAGTCTTAAAATTAAAGATAAAAAGTACATATTCTTAGTAGTGATTTTATTGAATCCTCAATAGTCTACATACATCTATAAAGATTTGTCTTTTTACTTCACAAATAAGATAGGAGTCTTTGTAGAAGATTTAAAATGGTAAATGAAGTTCTTAGTCAAATTCTTCTTGATATATTCTTTGAGTGTAATCAATTTGTTCTAAGTCTATAGATTAGTTCAAATGGTAGTTGAACTTCTTCTTAAAGATCAATGGAAGAATCATAAGAACAATGCTTTGAAAAAATATTTGCATTTTTTTTAAAAACATTTTAATAATCTTGATATTGACTTAGAATATTATTTAATTTTTTTTCTATCAAAAATATATGTGGCAAATATAATAAAAGTTGATCTTTTTTTTTAATATGCATAAAAATTCTTGTATCTACCAATAAGGATTTGGACATATTAAACTTATGAATTTCTATTTAACTAGTAAAATCTTAAATTAACTATGGAAAAAATTAAGATTATGTGAAATATAATCCATTTGGAAGTTATATTTTTTTAGCCATGATAATTTCAAAATAATTAAATTAGAAGAAAATTTACATACATTAAATATTATTAAGTTATTATGACCTTTAATTGCTATATCTGAAAGAATAGTTTTATAGATGATATCTTTGAAATACAACAAACAACCATCAATTACTTCTACATGCATAAGTTTGGATTTTTTATCTAAAGATATTTTTTAACAAAGTCTTTGTCTATAAAATAAATTAAGGCTCTTGAGTCTAAAAAGGTTTAGACTTTGTAATTTTTTGGTCTTAAATAAATTTCTATTATAAAATAAGATGAAGGATTTGAGGAGAAAATATGACCTTTAGTAGGAGTTTTACAAAATTCTAACATCATAATCTCTATTGTAGCTAAAAAAATTGATTTATTTAATAATTTGTTTTTAGCAACCATACTATTTATTTTGTAGTTGCTTTGTTTTTTCGAAGAATATTGAGTAGTATACTTAGATTCTTCATAATATATGCATAATTCTTTTTAATAATGTTGTTGTATTATAATACAACTATATTATAAAAATATAATAAAAAATAAAATTTTAATTTATAATAAATCATCTTAATTTAATAATAATTTAAGATATTTAAACATAGCTTTTATAAAAGCTTCTTAATTTATTTTCTTATCTTAATAGCTAATAAATTAAAGGTTGAATATTAATTTTACCTTTTAGGTTTAAAAAACTCTTTAATTCCCTTAAATAGACCAGAAATTAATAAAAATAGGATAAAAGAAGTAAATAATGAATATGGTTGTATCAAAGATATGAATCTTGAAGAAAGAAAATCCTAAATATACTTTTGTATCATTGAAAAGAACTAAAAAGTCACTTAAAGATGATATAATATTGAACTAGAATGGCTATTGCTAAAAAAAAAAAAAACTACAAAGCCTTGAAACAAGTCTAAGGACTAGAAAGGTATTGACGAGAGTAAAGAAGGCTTCATTCTTTCCTCTATATATATTCTTAATTGAGAATTACATGGCAATGTCTTATAGGACCTCTAAAACATGTTAACTTTGCAAGATACATATCTTAATTTGGAAGGCAAGTTTTCTATATGTATACCACATAATTAACTTATTTTATAAGCTAATAATTCGTGGTTAACTTATTAATGAAGTTTCTAACATAATAATCAACTACAAATACATGTAAAGTCAAAGAAACATCTATGAAGCTTCTAGGAAGCTTTTTTAGAAAGTATTATGAAATTAATTTACTTTTATTTACTTCTATCTAATTATATAGATATTTATTAGAATATTTATGTATATCTATGATATTATCCGTCTTTCTAGGAGCAAGTTTTACAAGGAGAAATCTTCACATAATAAAAAAAATTAAAATATAGCAAATTATATTTGATACATATTCTGATCTTTGTTCTCTTCAAAGATGGTTAATAGGTCCTCTCAGCCATGAATAGTATCTTATAACAGGGCAAGAAGATCACCTTATTATTTGATCATTATCAAGGCCATCGTAATTTTTTTCAAATAAAACAATTAAAACACTATCAAGAGTTGTTCGTACTTCTAATAGAATTACCAAATATTGGGAGTGTCTTCAAAGGTTGTGATATCAAACATATTATATCTTACCATCTATTTAAAAAAAGACATGACATTCTTGAAGATCTTCATCCTAATTTTGTCATCTTGAAGGTTGTAATAATTACAATGTTTTATTTGATAAGTCCACAAATAAAAGATTTTGAGTTGAATCTACTGATTATTGATTCTCTATCTACTTAGCATTATAATATATACAAAAGCTACAAAAAAAGATAAAAAGTAGAATATTATCTTCCTTTGATCTTGTTTCTTTTATGACAAAGATTTCCTATTCTTCATCTTGATTTTGATAGATATCATCAATGTAAAGTTTCACTCTCTTTTTTATATTTGTAAGATTCTTTGTTGGCTTTAATGTATTTTTATTAACATCATATCCATACTAATGAACAAGATATTCCAACCTATTTTGGTGCTGCCTTGAATCTAAGACTTCTTCTACCTCAAATTCTTGGTTATTATTCATTTCTATAAGAAGATGTGGCATTTGTCTTCTTCTTGAGATATTCACTATCTTATATGGCTAAAAAAAGGACATATGAAATATAGGGTGGATCTTCATAGACTTTGATTGATATTATTAATAAATAATAAGATTGATTTGTTTATTAATAGGAAAGGTCTAAGCCTATAATAGTTCAACTTATGACAAAGACAAATAATCTTGATATTGCGACAAAGTAACTATACTTTGTCACCTATGTTGAATTGTGGTTGTTCCTTACAATAGACATCTACATTAGTTTTTTGTCATTTTTGAGCTCCTTTTAAGTGCACCTTCATTTTTCTATATATCTTTTACAAATAATTTGTCAAATCTTCTACTATAGGATTATCAACTTTTAAAAAGTCAAAAGTATAAAGTCTTGGATAATAATCATAGTTGGTAAAGAAAGATGTTTGTTGAGTAAAAGGATACATTGAATTATTATACATAAATTCTATCAATGATAAAAGAGTTGTCCAATCATCTTGATGATAGTTGATGGTACACCTCAAGTACTACTTCAAAACTTGATTCATCTATTTTATTTGTCCATCAATTTGAGGATGAAAAGACTAAAAGAGCTTTATATTCATTTTTAAAATCTTGAAAAGGATTATTGAAAATCTTAATATAAATTGAATTCTTCTTTTCAATATAATATCTTTAGACAATCCGTGATAGCAATAGATATTGTTAAAAAATAAAACTTAGGTATTTTTTTACTTGTGATAGATTTTGTACATGATATAAAATATGCTATCTTAGTAAAATAATCTATAACTACAAATATAGAATCATACGAGCTTGAGGCTAAAAGATCCATGATAAAATTCATGCAAATAAAAGACCATGGTTGTTCTGGAATAGGTAATGGCTGAAGAAGTCCATAAGATCAATCATAAAAAATTTTGGAACTTGAACAAATATCACATAATTATATAAAGTCTTTGACTACCTTTCATATTTAAGGCAACTAAAAATCTCTTGATATTAGCTCCAAAGTCTTATTGTATCAAAAATATCCAACTATAAGAAAGTCATGACAAGTTTAAAAAATACATAACTATGTCCTACCTTCTTGAATGTATAATTGTCCTTTGAAATAAAGTAGCTTGTTTTTAAATTACAACTTGAAAATATCATGAGACTTAAAAGAATTATTCTTCATATCATGGGTAAGATGATGAGAGGACATACTTGATTGAATTTACTTGACAAACTTTGAATCAATAGTCAATGTTGATTTTATTGCTTGAAGGTAAAAATGCTCCAACTTTAAGAAAACCGTTCTTTGTTGATCAAAAGATGCATTTCTTTCTTTTGGTGCAAGATAAGAATATCTAAAAAGAGCATGCAATAAATCTTGTTATTTTTTTGGGTTAATAAGTGATTTTGAAATCAAATCTTGATGAAAACGTGTTCCAACAAGCTTGGAAATTATTTAAAATACATGTTGATATGAAATACTTGAGATTTGTAGATCTAGATATATGGTGATTGGACTTGAAGCGCCTTCTAAATAATGATGCCATTCTTGAAATGAATCCATAATTACAAAGAACTTTTTTGTCATGGATCTCATAATTAATCTTGGTTGCTGAAATATTTTTGGAATAAAAAGCTACTAAATGGAGTTTGTTATTTGCTTCCATTTGTGATAATATTATACTTTAGGCAAAGTTTGATTCATCTATTTCCATGAAAAATACCTTAGAGAAGTCAATATGATATTGTGTTGATTCTTAGTATATGAAAAGGGCATCCTATGGATATAGGACGACGTCAAGAACCAAGAGTCAAAGTTAAGAGGATAAAGTATGAACTAAAGAATATTCAAAGACTAAATAAGAGTAATTAGTGTTTGAAATATGATATCTTTATGGTTAGTAAGATGCCAAAAGATCCAAGGACTGTAGGATACCTTTGAGGTATGTTTGATGCCAAAGGATATTAGGACCTAGGATCATGTGTGTAAAAGTCAAAGAGTAAAAGTTGTCTTTTAGGGTAACAACCATAACTTATAAGTATTAGTTGTTGGAAGTAAGAGACATCTTACTCCATATTCTATTTGTGTGCAACCTTGCTAATGCTATGTATTGTGACTTCAAAGTTCTATTTCTTCAATAGGTTATGAGTTTACTTACCTTTAGTTATGAGTTCTTTGAAGTCTTTATTTTTATAAAGAGTAGATCTTATGATTGTTTTTGATGTTAGGATTTCATATCCTTTAAATCTCCTTTTGCATCTAGTTGTTGATGTAATTATACTCTTACTTGTTGTTAAGTGTATTCATGGTCTTGGAGATTGTTATACACTTTAAAATGTTATTTTAGAAGACTAGTGGTGTGTTTCTTTGTTGACTTACTTCATTGATACACTAACATTGAACTTTCATGTGCTTAAGTCTTTAATAGATCTTCTTACAGTGAAAAGAGGTGTTATGAGACATTAGAAATGATAAAAAAGTAGTAAAGCTTGCAAGAGAGGTTAAAATAGTGTATAAGACTTATAAAAAGTCTAATAAGTGAAGTTGAGAGTGATCAAAGAGTAAAATCACTAGTTTACTTACAAAGAAGGCATTCTTGGATTTTAAGGTAGCAACACCTTCTTGTTGATTTTTAGAGTTCTATCTTTTTTTTTTTTTTTTTTTGATTTTTTTTGATACATCTCTTTTTTAGACATGGCTTCAAGTAAGGCTGAGGATTTGAGAGTGATTGAGAAGTTTAGAGGTGAAAATTTCTACCATTGAAAGAAGACATGAAAAGAAGGCTTTTGGCATGATTGCAACAAATTTTGATGATGCCAATTTTTCACATGTAATTGCTTGTACTAGATTAGCGGAAGTATGGAAGATCTTTTGCAAAATCTATGAGAGTAAAAACTTTGCCAATATTCTATGGACAAAAAAGAAGTTCTTAATAGTAAAGATGGAAGAAAGAGATGACATCATGGTTCATGTCAACAAAGTAAAAGCACTTACAAACCAACTAGGAGTTGTTGAGATACCAATTGATGATAGAAAAATTGTGTTGATATTACTCATGAGCCTTTCCAAGTCCTAAAACTACCTCATTGTAGTATTAAAGTCTATTAACATGAAGGAACTTACCATGAATTATGTCACATTAAGACTTATACATGAAGTAACTAAGAAGAAAGAAAATGAGCTTCAAAGTGAAAATTCGGCTCTATTCTCAAGACAATACAAAGATAGCTTTCTACACTAATATGATAATTTAAAAAATAACATAAAGAATTACCATATTTGTAGAAAATTATATTATTTTACTAAAAATTATTATAAGGCCAAGAAAGGAGATAAGAAAAATACAATTAATGCTAGTAATAGTTTTGGTAGAGATGATTATGCTTTCATGGCAAGTAAAAGAACCTCTATGGGTGCCATGTCTAAGTAGATTATAGATTCAGGTGTTACTAAGCACATGATACCATACAGGTATTCATTTGATACTTATGAAGGAATTTTAATAATAAAATTATGGTTGAGAGATAATGGCATGGTGCAATTCATTAGAATTGGCTCTATTGTAGTGGAGATTGTAGTGAAGGATAGAATTAAGAAGATCAAATTGAAGGAAGTCTTACATGTGCCAAAGATAAAGAAGAACTTTCTTTCGGTGAGCAAATTTATATCGTATGGTTGTAAAGTTCAATTTGATTTGGATGGGTATTTTATAAAGCTATTGAGTAGACAACATATTGCCAAAGGCCTTAGAATTTGTAACCTCTACTTCATCAATTGTAAGAAGGTGAATGGAATTGAAGTCATAGCATATATTAATTTTTCACAAAATTAAGACATCATTAAAGCCAAGATTGAGTGTTTCTTAAGGTTTAAAGAATTCAAGGTACTTGTAGAAAAACAATGTGAGTACAAGATGAAAGTATTATATACAAACAATGGAGGTGAGTACATATTAAAGCATTTTGATGAATTTTTGAGAAATCAAGGCATTCCATGATAAACCTCTATTTTTTACATTTCACAATAAAATAGACTTACTGAAAGAATAAATCATACTATTGTGGAGATGGCAAGGAGTATGCTTCATGCACAAAATCTTGGGTATGAATATGTAGAAGCTATAATTAATGCAGTATATACAAAGAATAAATACCTAATAAGTGTACTTACATTAATGACTCCACAAGAAGCTTGGAGTAGCAACAAACCTTGTATTTGATACATGAGGATCTTTGGATGCATTGCTTATATAAAAAAATCAAATTGCATGAGGTCCAAAATTCATGCAAAAGGAAAAAATTGTGTATTTTTTGGATATTATAAAGATACCAAAGCATATAGGCTCATGTATTTAGAAACCAAGAAAACTATTAAAAGTCATGATGTAGAATTTTTGGAGCAGAAGAGTGCTTGTGAGTACTTGGAGATGTGTCTAAGTAGAAATAATAGTATATTTGTAGATACATCTTTAAATCTAGTGAAAGAAGAAAAAGATGATGATAGTGAAGATGGTGGAATTTCAAATGAAGATGAAGAATCAAAGAAGATAGATCATGACATGCCTATAATTACTAAAACTAGCAATGAAGACAATCAAGATATTGAAGATGATGATGATGAGGAGGAATACCAACTTTTAAGTGTGAAGAGAAAAGTTTTAAGAGAAAAGAAGATTGCAAGAACTATTGAAGTGTATGAAGGTGAATCTTCATTAAGTGATAGGAGACATTCTTTAAGAGATCAAAAACAACTTGGTGCATGGTGGAAGAACCATATCTTTTTTCAAATAAGTGAAGAACATGCCAATATTGTACTCTTTGCTAATCCATTAAATTTGTATGATGCAATGAAGTCCATGGATGTTATGAAGTGGGAGAATACCATAAAAAAGAGTAAAAATAACTCATGAAAAATTAAACATGGAAATTGATTCAACTTCCACCAAATCGATCTTCAATTGGTTGTAAGATATTGATTGTCATCCTCTATGTTAATGATTTGATTATATTAAATAACACCATGAAGAAGATGGATTGGTTGAAATCAAAGTTAAAAAAAGAGTATAAGATGAGTGATTTGAAAGAACTTTATTAGTGTTTAGGAGTGGAGTTTGTGAGAGATTGTGCTAGGAAGACCATTACAATAAGCCAAAGTAAGTACATTGAAGAGGTGTTGAAATGATTCAATATGGAGAAGTGTAAGCCTATTAGAACACCTTTGGAGGCTAATTTGAAGTTGATGAAGGACAAATATAAGTATTCTATATAAGGCAGTAGTGGACTGACTAATGTATGCAATGATTGGCAGAAGGGTAGATCTTACATATGAAGTGAGTGTTGTGAGCTAACACATATCAAAGGTTGGATCAATGCATTGGAAAACCATCAGAAGAATCATGAAGTACTTAAAAGGTACTTTTAACTTCAAATTATGTCTTGGAGGTAATAACATTATTATACATGGTTATTGTGATATAGATTGGATTAAAGATGCATATGATAGAAGGTCAACAATGGGATATGTATTCTTTGTTGGAATGGGAGCAATTTCATGAAATTGCAAAAGACAATCAATAATTATAAGATCAATAATGGAGGCGGAATACATGGCAGTAAGCCATGGTGCAATAGAGGCAATATGGCTAAGACAACTTTTGGATGACATTAGAGTAGTGCAAATAGAAACAACTCCAATGAAGTGTGACAATTAAGAATGTCTTGCTTTTGCAAAGAATCCAAAGCATCATTCAAGGACCAAGAAAATTGATATTTAACCTCGCTTTATACAAGAGAAGATTGAAATGAAAGTAATTAATATGAAGTATTTTGTAATAGAAGACATGCTTGTTGTTGCAAAAGGCATTAATAAAGGATAGACATCACATGTTGATAAAGGTTTTAGGATTAAAAGCCCCTTGACTAGTAGCAAAGTGGGAGTATTGAAATAAATAAATAAAAATAGAATAAATTATATAATAAAAGGTATTATCTTAGGTAAGTTACTATTGATCAAAGAATTGATTCTTGATATATGGAAAGGGCATCTTATAGATATAGGACGATTTCAAGAACGAAGAGTCAAAGTCAAGAGAATAATGTATGAACTAAGAAATATTCAAAGACTAAATAAGAGTAATTAGTGTATGGCATATGATACCTTCATGGTTAGTAAGATGCCAAAGGATTCAAGGACCATAGGATACCCTCAAAGTACGTTAGATGCCAAAGGATGTTAGGACCTAGGATCATGTGTATAAAAGTCACAAAGTGAAAGTTATCTTTTAGGGCAGCAACCACAACTTATAAGTATTGGAAGTAAGAGACATCTTACTCCATACTCTATTTGTGTGCAATTTTACTGATGCTATGTGTTGTGACTTCAATGTCATATTTCTTCAATACAAATCGTAATTGAACTCTTTCGTGAAGATTGATGGAATAATCATAAGAACAATGCTTTAAAGAATATTTACACGTTTTTTTTCAAAAATATCTTAAAAATCTTAATACTAGCTAGAACTACCTTTTGATGTCTTCTTGCCATCAAAAATAGGTGTGGCATGTAAAACAAAAGATAACCCTTTATTTTGCAGTATACATAAAAGTTCTTATATTTATTAGTGTGATTAGATTTGGATGTATTAGACTTATCTATTTCTACTTGACTAACAAGATTTTGGATTAAACTATCAAAAAAATTAAGATTAGAAGAAATCCAATCTATTTAAAGATTATACTTTTTTAACCAAGATAATCCTAAAATAATTGACTTAGATGGAGATCTTATCACGTTAAATATTACTATACTATTATGATCTTTAATTGCTACATTTAAAGAAATAGTCTCATGTATAATATTTCTAAAAGATAATGAACGAAAATCTATGATCTCTACATGAATAATTTTAGAATTTTTTTAACTAATAATATATCTTATTTTTTGACAAAATCTTTGTTTATAAAATAAATTGAGGCTCTTGAATCTTATAAAGCTAAAAATTTGTGATTTTTTGTCCTAAATAAACTTCTATTGTAAAACAAGGTGAAGGATTAGAGGAGAGAATAGGACCTTTATTAGGAATTATGCAAGATTCTAATTGCATAGTCCCTACTATAATTGAAAAAACTTATTTTTTGACACCTTGTCTTCTTTGGCAACCAGGCTTTTCATTTTATAATTGTGTTGTTTCTTTGGACAATGTTGAGCAATTTATTTAATTTTTCTTAAATATAAGCATAAGCCTTCTTGACATCGTCAAGTCTTTTCTTACTCTATGAAGAATTTAAAACATACCATATCAATTTGTATTAGTTTTGGTCTTGATAAATAAGTTTCTGAAAACTTAGAAGCAACTGTCATCATTTGATTTGTTCTTCTCCATCCAAATTTTTGTTCTTGACATCCTTCAAATAATTGATTGTTACATGTAATGCCTTAAGCAATAAATTATTCTAAAGATTTTGCCTTTAGTATTGTCAATAACAAATCTTTGATATTATCATTTAACTCATATTATAATTGATTAATAAGGGCTTTGTCATTCTAGTCCACGTCACAAATAAGATTATGAAATTCAGGAGCATATATAGTGGTTGACTATAATCATTATTGTAAAGATAAGAGCTTATTCTTTGCTACTCTTTCTTGATCACTTTTTTTTAATCTGGCCATAAACACTTCTAAGAATGAAGTCAAATCATAAAAAAGTTACAAATCTTTTTCTAATAAAGGTACAAATCAAAAAAGAGTACTTTCTAATAGAAATGCATCTGAGAATCCAACTTAAGAAAATCCATTAAGAAAGGAATTAAAAAGTCACTTAAAGATGATATAATATTCAACTAGAATGGCTATTGCCAAAAACAAAAAGATTAGAAAGTCTTGAAACAAGACTAAGGACTAGAAAAGCATTGGCAAGAGTGAAGAAGGCTTTACTCTTACCTCCATATATACTCTTAACTAAGAGCTACATGGCAATGTCCTATAGGACCTCCAAAACACATTGACTTTATAAGACATGTATCTTAACATGTAAGGTAAGTTTTCTATATGTGCACCACATAGTTAGATTATTTTGCAAGCTACCAATATGTGTTTAACTTATTGACAAAGTTTCTAACTTCTCAATCAACTACAAACATATGTAAAGTTAAAATAGCATCTATAAAGCTTCTAGAAAGCTTTTTTAGAAGGCATTATAATTTTTTTTTATTTTTTTATTTACTTCTACATATTCATATAGATATTTACTAGAATATGTATGTATATCCATGTCGGATTGAAACTAGAATTAAGTTGATGGTAAGATTAGACTAAAAAATCCCTAGAATAGATTAGATTGATATTCATAGGTCGATCATTGGTGGAATAGGATCAAAATCAAACCTCCAACCATTAAAATGGCTGCCTAGAGTAAAATATGGAGGCATTTGGAGATTGACAATTAAGGTTGGAGAATTAGCTTCAAGAATAAATCTTTGATATTACTTATCAATAATAAATATTTAATACTAGCTTTTAATACATATCAAAATTAATTGATAAAGGCCTTATTAATCCAATCCACATTGCAAGCAAGATTTTAGAATTTAGCAACATATATAGTGGCTAAATATAATTCTTATTGTAAAGATATAAGTTTGGCTTCTATTATCTTTTTTTGATAATTTTTTTTATATGTAGTTGTGAAGTCTTTGAAGAATGAATTTAAATCATAGAATAGTCATGAATCATTTTCTATTTAAGATGTAAATTAAGAAAGAGTACTACAAAAACAAAATACACCTATAAATACAACTTGAATAAATCCATTAGGATATTGAGAAGAATATAACCATAATTAGAACTTTATTTGTTGTAACAATCTTTGAAAATTTGATCTTGTTCCATCAAACTTCTCAAGCATATTTATCTTTGCTTCTTTTATACTTATAGTAGCAAAAAAAATTGGATTTAATTTTGAACTAGATCTGCTTGCTTTTTTCAATTGTACAACTTTTTGGTGTAGATTTTAAACTTTATTATTGACTTCTTCTATAGGCAATTGAATACTACTTCCATAATTAATTTTGGGATTATGTGTAACAAAAATACATATTTATTATAATATTTATCTATATCATCAAATAAAAATAAATAAAAACAAATTTATTTCAAAATATTTTTTAAAAAAACATTAAATAAGTTTCATAGGGACTACTTTGATTTTATATGTATTTATAGTTAATTAATAGATTAAAAATTTGGTCAAAAATTTAACTAGATGTTGATAGCTTACAATATTGTATCATGTGAAGTCTTGCTCAAGAATGTACTAAGCACTTGGTTGTGTAAGGTAGAATAGAAATTACAATAACAAAATCTTAACTCTGATAGAATACTAAATAAATTCTAATTAAACCTTAACATTATAATTAGCAAGCTTGCTTAGCTTTAATAAAATTCGAAAAAAAATCTTAAAGAAATTACAAAAGAAATAATAAAAAATATTAAAAGAATTCAAAAGAAATCTACAATAAATCTTTAAATAATTCCTAAGAATTCCCAAAAAAATATTAGAATAATGACAAATATATCTTAAATAAATCTCAATTAAGTCTTAATTTAATCTTAATTAAAACTCTAATGGATTTTAATCAAATCTTAGGCCAAATCCTAAATCCTAAATCCTAAGCAAATCCTAAATCAAATCCTAAATCCTAGTTTAATCCTATTTATTAACAAAATCTTAACCAAATCCTAAAAAAATCCTAAAAAAATCTTAATTCAAACCCTAAATCCTAATCTAATCCTAAATCCTAATGAAATCTCAATCAAATTCTAAACCCTAATCCAATCCTAATCCTAAATCAAATCCTAACCAAAACCTAACCAGCTCAATCTAATCCTAGCACAATTTAAAACCTCAATTCTTCTGGATTAAATTATTGATTTTTTTAAAAAATTTATATAATTCTTAAAAATTAAGTTATTAAAAAACATCTAAAATTTGAATATTATTATACTTATTAAATAGAAAGAAAATCCTACAATCGGCTTGAGTGTTGGCCAGCCTCCTACTCTAATTTGAATGTTGAGCCTCTACTGCCAATATCTCCTTTTCAAACTATTCAATTATTCTCAAATTTCACATATATATATATATATATATATATATATAGAAATATCAAATCAAGTCTATTACTTTTACACACAATTTGAATTTCAATCCAACAAGTAGATTGTTGAAGAACTTAGAAATCCTAACTGTCCTTCAAAGTCCAATTTTTAAGACCTCAACATACTTGAAATTCAATAACCTTCAATTTAACCATTCAATCAAGCTCAAAATTACAACATACATTTTAGAAAATTAATGACATAAGTCTTCAAAATTTGAACTATAGATCTACTACCAAATTCATGAAATTCTTGAAAACGTAATATTTTTTTTATTTCACAAATTCTAAAATCACCCAAAATAATTGTGACTTTGCAAAGCTCTTACAAAGTTACTACATAATCAAACTACTCAAATTAAATGTCTAAAAAAACCATATTAAATCTATTTTCAAATCTCACTCTTTGATCTACAAAAAAAACCTTGGAGATGCTATAGATACGTGGTTTTGTGCCTCTGGGTCTGATTTTTATCCTATTTGATAATTGGATCTCTCCATGTATCAAATTTTATCTTTTTGAGTTAATTTTTGCTAAAATCAACTTTTGAATTCTTCTTGTATATATTTATATTCTCTATTTTTTTAATCTATATTTTTTTGCCTTATTTATAGCCTTACAAAGTAAATAGAAGCCTAATTTGTAAAAAGGTAGCATTTATACCTTTAGTTTTATTTTCTTTTGGACTATTGTCTATTTTCTAAGAAAATTTTCTACAATATTTGAAATAAGATCTTTTAGCATATAATAATTTTTTCATCTTTTTTTACCTATTAGTCATATTATATCACAATAGTGAAATAAGCAATATATATATATATATATATAAAAGTTTTTTTGTAAGTTAAAATACATGTCTTACAAAGTCAACACATTTTAGAGGTCTTATAGGATATTGCTACATAGCTCCTAATGAAGAATATATATAAAGGCTAGAGTGAAGCCTTCTTTACTTTTATCAACACCTTTTTAGTCCTTAGTCTTGTTTCAAGATTTTTTAGTCTTCTTGTCATTAGCAGTAGTCATTTTAGTTAAATATCTTACCATCTTTGAATAATTTTTTAGTCTTTTTGAATGATATAAGAGTCTATTGATATTTTAATTCTTTGATGTTCAAATCCTTGTCTGTTTGATAAAAGTACTAACTTATTATTTTTGTCTTGTTTTAGAAGTGAGTGAATTATCTCACTTCTATTGTTGTATTTTGAAGGTTTTAGTTTTTCCATGTTTAAATAAATTATTTAGTTTTTTATTGCTAATTATTTTCTCAAAAAAAATAGATTATCTTTCTTTGAAGAAATTTTCATTTGATATTAAAGATTGCAAATTACCTTGCTTTAATTTAACTTATTGATTTATCAAATTATTTAAAATAAATAAATAAATAAATAAATAAATTATAAATGCTACATTTGGTAGAAGTGGAAATAGATTTGCAACTATTGTAGACCTTCACAAACTTGTTAACATTTTTATAATGAAAATTTTATCCATTACTAGTGCCAACCAAAGAAATACCAATCTTATGCCTATAGAAGAAGTTCAAAGTCTATATTAAGAATTATGGAGTTGAAACAGGCAAGTAGATTGACCTCACAACCAAATCCATGAAGTTTTATTTCTATAAGTACAATAGGAATAAGGATTAGTATGTCCAAAAATTTTGATGGAAAAAGATCCAAATTTTGAGGATTTTTACAACAAGTTAAGTTCTACCTCAAATTACATCATTTCTAATATTTTAATGGATTTATTAAAGTTGGATTCATAAACATATTTTTATTTGAAAAAGCTTTTTTTAAGTTTGTACCTTAAATAGAAAAATATTTATAATTTTTTTTATGATTTGAATTTATTCTTAGAAGAATTTACGACCACATTCAAATAAAATGATTGAAAAAGAATACTAGAGACCAAGCTCTTATTTTTATGACAAGAATCACAATCAACTACCATATATGCTACTGAATTCCAAAACCTTTCTTGCAACATGGACTAGAATGAGAATGCCATTATCAATCAATTTTGATATGGATTGAAGGAAAATATCAAAGATTTATTATTAATAATATTGAAAATAAAATCTTTGAAATAATTTATTACTCAAGCCATTGTATGTGACAATTGATTATTTAAAAGGCTTTAAGAATAAAGATTTAGTTGATGAAGATCAAGTTAAGTAATGATGGTAGCTCTTAGGTTCTTAGAAACTTATTCATTAAGGCTAAAACCAATACAAATTGATATAGTATATTTTAAACCTCTTACTAAATAAAAAAAGACTTGTCACTATCAAAAGGATTTGTATCTCTATTTTAGAGAATCCAAGCACATTGCTCAATATTATATAAAGATGCAACCCAATCATAGAATCAAGAGTATAGATGCCAAAGAGGATAATGTGTTGAAAAATAAGTCTCTTCAAGTACAATAGGGACCATACAATTGGAATCTTATGCAATTCTTAATAAAGGTCTTATTTTCTCTTTCAATCCTTCATCTTGTTTTACAATAAAAGTTTGTTTAGGACCAAAAAATCACAAAGTTTTAGATTTGTTGGATTCAAGAGCCTCAACTTCTTTTATAAATAAAGACTTTGTCAAAAAATAAGATATATTCTTAATTTTTAAAAAATCATTCTTATGCATGTACAAAAAATAGATAGTTGTTTATTGTCTTTTAGAAATGTTATATATAAAATTATTCTTGTAGAAGTAGTAATTAGTAGTTATAATAGTTTAATGATATTTAATACGATTAGATCTCTTTTTAATTCAATTATTTTAGGATTATTGTGGTTGAAAAGATATAATCCTCAAATAGATTGGATTTCTTGCAATCTTGATTTTTTCCATAGTTTAGTCTAAGATTTTGCTAGGCAAGTAAAAATCTATAAGATTGATACACCTAAACCATTATTGATAGGGATGAAAACTTTCATACATGTTACAAAAAAAAATAGTAATTTTTGTTATATATGACATACCTATTGTTGATAAAGGAAAGATTTCAAGTGGCATTCCAAGCCAAGACTAAGATTATCGAGACATCTTTAAAAAAAAATGTAGATTTTCTTCTAAAGCATTTTTTTATGATTATTCTATTGATCTTCAAGAAAGAATTCAATCACCATTTAGACCAATTTATAGCTTGTCATAGAACGAGTTGATTATACTCAAGGAATACATTAATGAGAATTTAGCTAAGAACTTCATATGCCATTCTAAATTTCTAGTCATGACTCTTATCTTATTTGCGAATAAAAAAGATAAATTTTAGTAGATGAGTGTAGACTATCAAGGACTCAATAAGATCACCATTAAAAATAAGTACCTTTAATCTTTGATTTCAAGACTTTTTAAGCAATTGAATTAAGTAAAGATCTATACAAAAATAGATCTATGAGGAGCATATAATCTAGTAAGTATTAAAAAAATAAATAATTAAAAAATTATATTTTAAATCAAATATGGATATTTTAAATATAATATTATGCCGTTTAGACTTATAAATGTGTAAACTATTTTTTAACATTTAATGAATGATATCTTTTAGAAGTATTTTCATGATTTTGTCATCAATTATTTAGATGAAATCTTGATCTAGTTTAAGAGTACAAAAGAATACAAAGTTCATATTTATTACATATTACAAAAATTAAAAAATATAAGATTATATGCTAAGATAAACAATTTTTTTGCTATTGACAAAGTTTGCATATAATAATTTGATATATTATTTTATTCAAAAAATAATTTTTTTTTTCAATTATAGTTATCATCCAAAACTTAATACTTATGATATTTTAAAAGCTCATAATCTTATAGCAGAAGATTTGACAAATTATTTGTTAAAGTTAAATGCAACAATGAATGTATAATTAAAGGAAGCTCAAGAATGAAAAAAAATTAATGTAGATGCTTATTACAAGGAATAATCAAAATTTACTACAAGTAGCAAGATATGGTTATTTTTTTGTAATATTAAGACTACTTGTCCTTCTGAAAAATTGGACTATTGTAGGTTTGGACATTTTTTTGGTTGTGAATAAGTCAACCTTATTGCTTATCGATTATACTTATTGGAGTCTGTGAAGATCCATCCCTTATTTTACATATCTCTTCTTGAGCCATATAAGATAGTAAATATCTTGGAAAGAAGACAAACACCACTTCTTCTTATAAAAGTGGATAATAATCAAGAATTGGAGGTAGAAGCAATCTTAGATTCAAGGCAGTGCCAAAATAAATTAAAATATCTTATTCATTGGTGCAGATATGATATTAATAAATAAATATGGAAATCAATAAAGAATCTTATAAAAACAATAAAAAAAATTGAGGATTTTTATTGACAAAATCCATCAAAATCAAAATGAAGAATAGAAAATCTTTATTACAAAAGAAAGAAGATTTATGAAAGATAGCATTTTATCTTCTACTTTTGTTTGTAACTTTTATATATTTGTGACACTAAGGAAATAAAGAACCTACAACCAACATATTCAACTCAAGAGCTATCATTTATTAACTTATTAGATGAAACATTGTAATTGTTATAACCTTCAAGATAACATAATTGAAATGAAGATTCTCAAGACCAACATGTCTTTCTTCAAATAAATGGCAAGATATAAAGTGTTTGATATCACAACTTTCAAAGAAACACCCAATATTTGATAATTTTATTAGAAATAGAAATGGCTCTTGATTGTGTTCTAAATGTTTTATTTGAAGTAAGTTACAAAGGCTTCAAAAACCATCAAATAATGGGATGGTCTTCTCGTCTTAATATGAGATATTATTGATGACTAAGGAGACCTAACAATCATCTTTGAAGAGAACAAAGATCAATACATGTAGCAAACATAATTTGCTACATGTTGAATTTCTTCAACATATGATGTTTGTTCTTTGTAGAATTCGTCCCTAGAAAGAAGGATAATGTTACAAATATATGTATTTATTCTAATATTTATCAAATAATCAAGTAAAAATATGTAAAAATAGATTTAATTCATAATATTTTTTAAAGAAGCTTCTTAAAAGCTTTATAGTTGATACTTTGAATTTACATGTATTAATAGATGATTGATAGGTTAAAAAATTGATCAACAAATTAACTAGGTGTTGATAGCTTGTAGAACAAGTTAACTTTGTGTCATACATATAAAAAACTTACCTTGTAAATTAAGATATGTATCTTACAAAGTCAACATATTTTAGAGGTCTTATAGGATATCACTACATAGTTTCTTATTAAGAATGTATATGGAAGAAAAAGAGAAGCCTTCTTCACTCTTGTTAATGCCTTTATAGTTCTTAGTCTTATTTTTAGACTTGCTAATCTTCTTATCTTTAGCAATAGCCATTTTATTTTAATTTTATATTATCTTTGAATGATTTTTTGGACTTATTGAGTGATACAAGAATGTATTAATATTTTAATTCTTTGAGATTTATGTCCTTGACAATACATGAGATTTCTACCCTAAGAGTGTCGATAAGCTTATGAAGATTTGGAATGATTCAAAATCTATTCTTACCTATGTTAAGAGTAGCATCTAGAATTTTTCCTTCCAAAAAACAATTCAAAACATAATTATAAGTCAATATAGATGAAGATAATCTACAACCTTTAATATAAAATAAAAAAATTTATAAGAAAGAATAGTCTACTTTTTTTAAGAAGAAATCACTACTAAAGAATTAAATTACTAGATTGAAGGTAGATAGTCTACAATCTTCAAAATACAACCATAAAAGTAGAGTAGTCCACTCACTTCTAAAAACAAGATAAGAATAATGAATTAGCACTATTGTCAAACTGTCAAAGACATGAATTTTTAAAAAATGAAAGTTAAATACATTCTCGTGTTATTTAAAAATCTAAAAAAATCACTCAAAAATGGTATGATATTAAACTAGAATGGTTATTGCCAAAGATAAGAAGATTAAAAAAGCTTGAAACAAGATTAAGGACTAAAAATGCATTGACAAGATTGAAAAAAGCTTCACTCTTGCGTAAATATATACTATCTAATTAGAAGCTACATAGCAATGTAGTATAGGACTTCTAACATGTGTCCATTTTATAAAATATGTTTGTTAACTTATAAGGCAAGTTTCTTAAATATGTGGTGAATTGTTAACTTCTACGATAAGCTATCAATACATGTAACATGTGACTAACTTGTTGGCCAAATTTCTAACCTACCAATCACCTATAGATAAATATAAAAGTGAAACCTCATCTATGAAGCTTCTAAGAAGCTTTCTTATAAGATATTATTGAATTAACATATTTTTATGTATTCATAATATCTAAATAACTATTGGAATAAATTTATATGTTTGCAATATCCAATCTAGTTGAACTAATGGATTTATAGGCATAATGGATAATGACTGATAACATCTAATAAGTGGATATGAAGGAAATTTTAATTTGGATAAGTCATAGATATCATAGATATCAACTAAATTAGAAATATTATAGACAAATCACTTTTACAATATTCTAGACACTAAAGCTTGGTTTTATACTATGATATTATTCAAATTCCTAAAAAAATTTTAAATATAATTTTGGCTTATAATAACTGTCTAATGCAATGAACAACTTAGCTCAAAATTAATTTGAAAGCTGAATTTGATTTGAAAGTATTCATAGTAGCTACATTGTTTATATGTATTTTGTTAATAGTTGGAAAATTACATGCTTCAAGCAAGTGATGGTAAAAAATTGGTTGGTTGGGTGAACACAAGGTACTAACTTCTAAAGTTAAGAAGACTTTGTTGAAGCATAACATAGTAAATGAGACTTGCATACATACTTGATTTCATTCTTTTCCTTTATTTCTTTTAGATTTGAGACAACACTTAATTATTTTTATAACTCTCTTGTATGCAAGAACATAATCTTATTGCAAAGCTATCTTATCTAAAGTAGAGACAAGTCATGAAGATCATATGACCTAATAAGATTTTGAATCAATATTTTACCCATTGGTTTGTTGTTTGATTCATCCATCTAAAATTTTTGTTGGAAAATTATATATGTGCAACAAATGAATTCTTTTCATTGTCCTTATTATGGTTCAAAAAGCTTGTTTTTAGTATTCCAAATTCTTACACCTTCTAAACAAAAAATTATAGATAAACAAAGTGTAAAATCCCATGAAAGAATATTTATTAAAGAACAACAAATCTACAAGTAATTGAACATAAGACTCAACACGTAAAAATACCTAGAAGAATTACAATGATTACAAAATAGAAGAGAAGAGAAGAAAAACAATATATATATATATATATATATATATATATATATATACATACATATATATATAGATATATATGAACTTCTAAAATTAATTCAATAACTAGCTTTAACCTACTTTCTTAAATATATTTGGAAATCATTTTACTTAAAATATTTTAAACTTACATATTTCACTATAGTTAGTAATCAATAATTTTCTTTTGTCATTCTAATACAAAAAAAAAGACTGAAATATATAAGTCAAATTAATTTTATGTTGCTAAAATATTATTTATTATTTTATTATTTTTTAAATTATTTGATATATATATATATATATATATATATATATTCATTCGTGCATATGTAGATACATCCATACTGTTTAAATTTCAAACACACAATAGTAAAAGAATGAAAAAAAAAAAAAAAAACCATTCAATTTTTTTCCTCCTTTTTAGTGAGGTGTAAATTTTCATGTCCTATACTTATCACACCTCCATTCAAATCAGACTATATTTGGATACACAGCGCATGAAAGTGCTTGAATCACGACCGCAGTAAAACCCAGAAATAAGAAAGTAGTGTGTTTTACTTTAAAATATCACGAAAAAGCTTGAGGATAGTGACAAAGGCGAGACCAGCCACAGTCAGGGAGGTAGTCCACCGTCCGATGAACGGGGCAAGTTCGTCGCTGTCGAAGTCTACCCTAGTAGGAAATCACCGCTGCCCGCTACGATACTCTCCGCTGCCCGTCAGGGGGGGGGATTAGGGCTACAGTGGTGGGAGTGCAAGAGGGGCTTGGCAGCGCGGGCGTGATCTCTTTCTCGCCTCACCCTGCCTTGAGCTGCAGCAGCTCCGCACGAGACGTTTCCCCCTCCCTTTCCCTCCCTGCATCTGTGCTGTGTCGCCATGGCCGTCGCTCAGCCGGAGGTTAAGCTCTTCGGGCGCTGGTCTTTCGACGACATCGAGGTTTGATTCTCTGCTAGATTTTCTTTTCCCTGAAAATTTTGATCGTGTTTTCGGGTTTTGTGAAGTACTTCTCAGGCGGTGGATTGCTGCTCACTGGGAGGACTGTGTCTGTTGCAAATTCAATTCCTTCAAGTAGAGAATGTTAATTTCTCCTCTGCCATGCCTGGCGGCTTGGACTGAGTCCGTTCCGCTCTTAGTCGTCTCACTACATTGATTTTAGGGTTGCGACGGGGACCTGACTCTAATATGCCTGAGACGGGCATAGGCTTCCTAGTGACGGTTCTCATGATTGGTCTAGGAACTATAGTTGGGTCATAGGGGTCTTTTTGCCCCCCTTTTGTTTGTTTAGTAATGAATTTCGCGCTGTAATATCGAAATTGGATTTTTTATTTATTTTATTTTATTTTATACTGCGAATGTAATGTGGAGTCTGGCCTGCGTAAATCATGATTGGATTGGCTTCTACTTATGCTCCTGTTTGCTTCTCATCACGGAACATCAAATACCTGTATTGATTTTTCTATGCATGTATATAATATTTTATATACATATTTTTTATGCGTATATTGTATAATATGTGCACTTCGATGTAATTGTGAATTCGCTGATCAAGGGCGGGGGTCTCCGTTTTTACATTGCACAGCAACCTCATGTTTAGGGTGTTCTCTTTGTCCTTGCAGATTAATGACATCTCGTTGGCCGATTATATTGCTGTATCCGTAGACAAGCATGCGACATTCGTACCCCACACCGCCGGACGATACTCCGTCAAGCGCTTCAGAAAGGCACAATGTCCCATTGTTGAGCGATTGACCAACTCTCTCATGATGCACGGTCGCAACAACGGTAAGAAGTTGATGGCTGTCCGCATTGTGAAGCACGCTATGGAGATCATTCACCTTCTGACTGATCAGAACCCCATCCAGGTCATCGTTGATGCTATCATCAACAGGTTTGAATCTTATCTTTCTATTGGTGTTTGATGTGGAAAATGAAATGCGACACTCTTGAGGCGAGTCTAATTCAATTGTAGCAATTTTTAGTGGCATGAGGCATATCTTTTATCTGCTGCAGTGGACCCCGTGAAGATGCCACACGTATTGGTTCTGCTGGAGTTATCAGGAGGCAAGCCGTAGATATTTCCCCTCTGCGAAGGGTTAACCAGGCTATTTACTTGCTCACCACTGGCGCACGAGAGTCTGCTTTTAGAAACATCAAGACCATTGCTGAGTGCTTGGCTGATGAGTTGATTAACGCAGCCAAGGGTTCCTCAAACAGGTATGAATAGTTACGGGAAAGTCTTCGACATTTACTTGTTCTTTGGAGCAGAAATTGTTATCCTACCCTTTTTCTGACTTGTGGGTAATTCTTTTTTACAGCTACGCTATAAAGAAGAAGGACGAGATCGAGCGTGTGGCCAAGGCTAATCGTTAAGCTAGTTTCACGATGGTTCTTGGATTCAGGAGTCCTTTAAAGTTTTACCTTGTGGAATTTTCTTCTGAACTTCTGGCTCCCAGAATCGTCATGGTTAATCTATATTTCTGACATGTGGTTTAATGATGTGGCTAGTTTCTTAGTTTTCGACAGTAGCTCTAACTGGCTACGCGATCAGCAGCGTTCTATTTGCTTGGGCACACACTTAATGAAACCCTCAAACAGGATTGATCCTCTGGGGAATGAATCTCATTGTTTCTTTTGGAGAATTCCTACCTTTCACAGAACCTGAATCTAGGAACAGTTTTTGAGTGGAAGAATGATATGGATATGTGTCTGGTGGTATTGCGAACATGATAAAGATAAGTAGCACTGGTCCTTCGAAGAAAGTAAAGAATCAACACTTGTGACAGGAGGTAGGATTTAGAATGGCATAGGAAAGGGAGCCAAGCCACAGTAGGGAAGCACATAGAAAAGGGAGTCTTGGCACAATGAAGCAAATGAAGACGTGTTAGGTGGTGCATGGCACAACCAACAGTCGCATGATCTGTGAGGACTCTACTATGTGAGCATTTGGTTTATTCTCGGGCAACGGAAGAGTGGAATTTTTGTTGTGAGACCTGCGCTGAGTGAAGCAGACATAAGGAATCTGGTTGATTATGATAAAACAAACAATTACGATACTACTTGTACCACCGCGTGTCAGCCGAACATGTCTTAAAAGCACGAATGGCTCTAATTGAAACTTCTTAACGTTTGTTAACATCCACCCCAGCGAAGGGGGCATCAAGTCACTGTTACGGCGGATCTTACGCTGTCATGTCCGAGACATAAACGAAACCATTTCATGCCCTTCATCTCAAAGACCCTTGTCGGTAAAAGACTATCTTCTGGGTCGGTGCCTTCTTAAGTGAATGTATTCAGATTCCTGTTAAGTGCAGAAAGGAACTCTGCAGAAGCCGGTGGTGTGACGGCAGAGGACGAAGTAATCCGACACCCATCCCTCCATCCCCGTCGACCACACATGCACTTTCAACCACCATGGATCGTCGATAACTATGACGTCCTCTCTCTTGCACAACACTTGCACATCTGTTGATGAAGTTAGAGTTGTGATAGCCGTGACATCCCAGCCAGGGTTCACTTGAAGGAGCGTCCTGCCAATTATGGTGCCCGGGATCCCGTGTATTCGAACACAGCAAGCAGGGCTAGAGCAGCAATTTAGAACCAGCAGAGCCATGAGTAGGGTCGGCAGTACTTTCCTGCGACAGAAGATCATACGCCATTACACAGCATTTTGGATACCAGTCACGTACTTCTCGGAGTTTGTGAGTCGTACTCCGACTAATTTCAGAAAAATAATATCTTGATCTGAGAAGCAGAGAAGTAATAAATCGAAAGCACTTGATGAGGGTTGACAGAAGCTCAGGATCTGGTGAAAAGCTTACAAATTTAAAGTACTCGATGTCCTTACGTGCCTCATCGTGTACAATTTTCGCAGATGTAATCTATACCTGCACTAGCAATCGGGTCGTTTGAATCCGCAGAACAATGCATTCACAATGCTCGACCTCAATCCAGCCAACCGAGACACACAACCTCTGAAGCCGTGGTGCCCACTTAACCATTTGAACAAATCGATGGGAAGAAATTTGCTGTCTCAGCAATTGGTTACCGGAAAAGGCCGCCAGATGACAACTTCGAACCAAAGATTACTTTGCGTCACATTCGGAGCACGATCCTCAAAACAATGAACTGCTTTGGGCAGCAGGTATCAGGTGCAATGCACATTTTGCTTCAGAGGCTGCCCACAAACTTTAATGAGTCTGGTTGCAGAGACTTTACAATTGTCGTCTCGTCTCCTTCAATACCATCCAAGAATCCTACAAACCAGAGATGATGAACGCGGGAGTGAATGCTTTGCTTCTAAAGGAAGCACGACCGCCACGTTGGCTCAGGACCCCGAGTGACTGTTTCAACACGCTTACTACCTTACTACACCTGAATTCCTCCACGCAGCTTGCAACAGACGAGCATTGGAGTGTGTTCGACTTTGTTTCTTTCCCAATGGCATATCCAGTCGACAAGACCACGCAACCCATGCGGTTTTTCTGGCATTATTCTGTACCTTGGGATGGCGATGCTTGCAAAACTAGTTCCAGTTAGTCCTGTAACATCCTTCAGGTTATTGTTGGACCGTAAGCGTTCTTGGTGGGTCTGCCCCACCAGAGATGTTGAGTGGGATGTAGCTCTCATTGTAGATCCAAGTTGTGAAAGGTTGCTTGTACTCGACATGCTGGATTCCAAGTCTCTCTCTCTCTCGACGTGATGGAGAATATAGCATATGAGGCGTGACGTTCCGTGGATTATGCTGCTGAAGTGATATAGACAAGCACATGAGCGCAGTGATAGCAACGGGACTGAGCAGGAGCAGCAAGAGCTCCAGTGCAACTCATGGTTCCATGCTGTGGCATGGTGTGAGGCCTCAGGGCTAATCCTTGAACCCTAAGGCTGCAGCAAGAGGCGATGGTGGCATTGGAAACTGAAGCTGGAGAGCCCTCTGATCAGTTTCTTCAAGTGAGGATATTGTCCAGGAGACACGCGCTGGAGCTCACTTCACTGATTGTAACGTTTACATTTGAGATTATTTTATAGGGGAATCCTTGTGTTTTGTGGCACATAAATTGACTATATATATATATATATATATGAAATATCATTCAATGCTTTAAAGCACAATATGTTTTTTTTTTGGGGAGGTTCAAGAATAAAAGCAATTGCTAAAAAGTAGTTATTATGAGCTTATTTTGGCTAAAGTAATATTTAGAGATAGTATATAGATTGTAATTGTATTTATTTTTTATTTTTTTTGCAACTTCCAGAATTTATTGCATCCTTTGGTCCATATTTTGGCACAATAGAACTAGAGTTTTAAGTGAAATCATTCTTTACTATTAAACCTTCTTAGTGAGATAGTATTGGAGAATTTTTGGAATCCAAATGGAATTGATTCCAATTCTTAAGTTGGAAATAATTTGAGACAAGAGTAAGAGTTACTCTTAGAACTTTCTAGTACTATAAAAAATATTATAAAATAAATAAAAAGTTAATTGTAGAATAGTTTTAAAATAGAATACAAGTTGAATTTTGGATGTGCATTTGATTTTGGCACTAAGTACAAATGATATTGAGAATCTTGATTAATCACTTAAACTAACTTGTGGATGTAGGAATAAGGATAGTATTATACTTCTTCCATGAAAAAACAATTGAACAATAGTAGTTTTTATATCAGTTTCAATTTAATTGGAATAGAAGAACAAGTGAACTAATTCAATCATGTCTCAAATAAAGTAGTGACATGCCAATTACTAAGATCCTTAATGAATTGACAATGATTGGTCATTTCTCAATGAGGAGTGTAGGGCAAATTGACTTTGAAATTGGAATTGTGGCCATCACACTTAAATTTGTATGGTCAAAATATCAATTGAGAAAAGATGTGCTGAAATTTGAATTTGCAAGCATTCATTAGCCATGATAAATGACTCCTCTTTGGTCACTTGTTTGGGTGATAAAAAAACACCACTTGCAGCATCTACTTATCTATTGATCAAAGTACATATAAAAGAGCCAAGTTATGCTTTGAAATTATTATGAAAGCTAGTGGAGATTGACATAAATTAAATTAGACATTTGATTGAGGAACAAGTGAGTTTATAGTAGGAATTAAATGAAAGTGAAGAAAATTGGAACATCCAACCATTAAAATTGGAGATTGGATATCAAATTTTTATAGCTATAATAAAGTCTTTATCAAAGTTGACATCTACTCCAATTCCTTTATAATACAACTAAGGGAGTAGCAACAAACACTTGAAAGTCAAGATTTCATAGCACTTAAAAAAATAAAAAAAATAAAAAAATAAAAAATAAATAAATGCTTGATTTCTTTTAGAAATAAAATTATTCTTAGCAATTGAAAAATATATAGAAGTTATAATATTAAGAGTTGGCAGTTATCTAGCCTATGTCAAAAGATTGGAAGAATTTGTAAAAGTAGGTCCTAAATTCTTGCTAAAGGCTAAATTTTGAGATTTGACTATTGAAAAAGGATAATTTCTTAAAGAGGTAAAGTCGATTGTGATTACATACAAAATGAAGGTAAAGATATGTAAGCAAGATTTAAAAACCTTAAGAGAAGAAATTTGGTATGAAGCACTCACCTTTTGATGTGCAATTCTTTTATTAATCACTCAAAGAGCTTCTATCAAATAAGAAGCTTATTTGATATTACCTTCAATACTGATTGTACAACTTTGTAGAAGCAAGTGCAATGATAAACACATTAGAACCATAGTTGTAAGCAAAGTGGCTTAATGTAAACAATCAAGGTGTTAAAAACATCTTTTTGGCAATCTTGAATAACTTAAAAAAATCTTATGACAATCTAATCTATATCAAATAAATCTTAAACAATCATCAAAAAATCCTAATGAAATCTTAAAGAAATTATTAATCCTAGTCAAATTTTAAATAAACTCTATAATAGATTGTAAATCTCAATAATTATATTTTTGAACTATTAAGCTTAATTTAAGTCTTTCACATGCCTATTAATACTAATTGACAAAAAGTATACAATTTTTGAAGGAAATAAAGATTACAAATTGAAAGAAAATATTCCTAATTTGCTTGGATGTCAATTATCTTCTTTTTTCCAATTTCAATATAAATCTTCTAACAATAATATCTCTCCATTGAATTGTTAAATTATTTTAAAAATTTATATGAATTTTAAATAATAAATAATATATTAGCACATGAAAAATTTATTCCAATCCAACTAGCATATTACTTAAAATCAAAGAAAATCTCACTCACTTTCTAAATTCAATTTTTGTGATCATCATTCACTTGAATTTTAACAAATTAAAAATCTAAATAAATTCAAATTTTTAATATAATTTAATAAAAATAATTATATAAATCTATAAAATTTTATTCATAGATTATCCACAAAAAATTACACAATTTATAAAAATGAAACCTCTTTTTTATTCCACAAAAAATAAAATCACTCAAAATAATCTTGACTTTGCAAAGCTCTTTTAAAGTCATTATAATCTTAAATCCCTCAAAACCAACATTCAAAGAAACACTATTAAATTTGTTCTTAAATCTTATTTTCTAATCAACAAAACAATCCTATATTTGCTATGGGAGCATGGTTTTGTGCTTTGGGATTTGGTTTTGATCCTAGTTTACAAATAGTCCTCTTTGGGTATCAATCTAAGGTTTCTTTCTATAAGTTTTGCTAAAAGCTACTCTTTACTTTCACATCAAGGCGCATATAATATTCATTTTACTAATCCATGTATTTTTTGTCTTATTTATGGTCCTACAAAATAAATAAATAAATAAATAAATAAATATATATATATATATATATATATCTATATATATATTTTTAATCAAAAGATAACATTAAAACTAAATTATTTTACTCTTTCTAACTTTTATCTATATTTTTAAAGTAATTTGATATGACATTTTAAATTAAACTCTTCTATAATATAATATATATATTTTCATCTAATAGCTATATTATAACACAATAGCATAGATTCAATTCAATAGGCAACTCAAAAGCTCACAATAGAGGTGGCATGTGCTTTAGTTTTGGAGTTGTTGATTCAAAACAAAAATTGGCACTGTTTTAGAGGTAGTACTAATTTTGTAGACAAAGTTGGGTAGAGAAAAACTTTTAACTATGAACCTTAGGAAGTTTGATTAAATGATTTAGGCACATTAATGGAGAGTTAGGAGCATAAGGACAAAGGACTAGAGCACTAACCACCAAGTAGAATAGAATATGTTAGACGTTTGTTCTCGATTGACTAGAAGTAGAGGTTTGCAGGTCTGCACGGTCTCATACTAGTAGATAGAATTGTGGATCTATATGACATGTAAATAAAAATTGTTACACACAATTGATTAGAGTACTAACCACCATGTAGAATAGAATATGGTAGAAGTTTGTACTCGATTGATCGGAGGTGGAGGTTTGCAAGTCTGCACGGTCTCATACTAATAGCTTAAAATTGTGTATCTATATGTCATGTAAATAAAAATTGTCACACACAATGGATTAAGTGCCAAAAACCATCTTTAAGTAAGCAATCAAAGACCAAATAAGAATGCATAAGAACAGTTCTATATACAGTTTTGTTCTTTTCCATCTCCCTTGCCTAACACAAACATGAAATTGCATCTTGTCTATCATGTCTATTCCCTGCACTTCAACAGAACTGGTTGAGTCTCGAAGTCATTACTCCATCACCCAAGTTGTTGATGGTGTGAGTATGCTTCCTCGCAGTATACCGACACTCCAAGGCATTCAAAAACTGCAATCGCTTTTTCTGGTTACAAGGCAAGTTGCAGCCATCACAACACAAGCCTGCATTACTTTTCAGATGCCTATTTTTTTATGTCTTCCATTCAGAAAACTTCCAACACTGAAAATGAATACATGTGAATCTATTTCAGCGGGTGAGAGAATCAACCAAAGTACCCGTAAGCACTAGATTCTTTCCCCTCCTGCTACACACAACCCATACATGGTTTGACAGAAGAAGAATCGTACAAGAAAGTTGCAAAAACGATAAAAAAAAAGAAAGAAAGAAAGAAAGAAAGAAAGAAATGAAAGAAATCGGATCATTAAATTGACAGCAGTATTCTCAGGTCTCCTCAATGAAGTCCTCGTGGGGATTTGCAGCTTCAAGCCGAAGTATACATGGACTAAGCAGAATTTTTCTCGAAGAATCAATTCATGTCTCCCATATCCAAAACTCTTACGGCCCTAAGATTGCACTAGAATAGAATCTAACTCCATAGACGTGGCTATAAATTCCTGAATTGATCCAGAATGCACTCTCCGTGATCGAAGGATTGGGACTATTCAACTCAGCTAGCAAGCAAGCCTTCACTGCTGCTTCATCTCCGCTAAGGACGTGCTGGCGATGCGTCTTTGTGACATTCTGATCACGTTCATGCCTCCCAAACCCCTCAGTATGCTGGACTTCGTTTGATTCCGTTCGGTTGATTACGAGATCAGAACAAACCTGTCATAGCTCACCACGAGGATTCGGGTTAGGACATACGGAACACTGTCACTCTTCATCCGCTTGCAGATCTGATCCAAAGCAGTGAGAATATGTATACTTTGTAAAATTGTTTTCCTGACACAATCCCCGGCGTTCAGAACTTGATGTGCGGCGACTCCACACGCTACAGGCCCCCACCAAGGCCTTCTTCACATTGGATTCAGATCCATCCTGACTGAAGTCTTCGAAGACGAAGCCAGTTGTCGAACGTCGTGGTGCTCCATGCGAAAGATGCAATCTGATCACATTCCTGGTCTACGGCACATGGTTTTCGTTAGGTGGGCAATTGTCGCTCATAGTAGCTTCGACGGGTCTCTTTGCAGCACGGCATCCAATCAGGTTTGAAATATGCTGCTGCTGAAATTGAAACGATCAACACCACAAAAACTCCCAATGCGACCCCCAGACCCACTGCTACGTTTGTTTGCTTTTTCGAGGAGACTGGCGAGGTTGAAGTCTCCACAGGCGAGGCTGCAGGCTGCCCAGGCGACGGCGGTGTGCGCAACGGCGGCAGGTCAGAATCTGGCAAGTTAGCGTTTGGGGTAATCAACGCTGGTCGTTTGTTGGGCGGTGGCGCCGGAGGAAGGGGTGCAGATGCTGGTGCTTCCGAAGGTGGTGATAGAGCAGCCAATTTCCTATCAGCGCGATCTTGCGCACCGGCGCCTAACGGACATCTGCACGACTTGCCGCATATGAAATTGGGGCTTTGAGAGTCGATTGCCAAAACACTAGAGAAGAGGGTGAGTAACAGGAGGTAGATTATGGATTGTGCCATGCGTTTCGGCCCTAAATCAAAACACTCCATCGTTACACTACTTCCGAATCTTCACTTAAACCAAACAAGCCTCACGAAAACTAAGTTAAAATGCATTAAATCTGGACTACTCGCACATCATTCTCAGCTGATTTACACACGGAAAACTGAGTTCCAGAGGTCTCAGATGTGCCGGACCCTACCTAGTACTCCAATGCCAGTCGTACTAGAACTAAAGCGGCAAGGCGGTGCTCATAGTCCGCTCAAAATCTTCTGACGGAGTTGTCGAAGGACAAAAATTCTCACAGAAAAGCAAGCGATGCCTCCGACGTGAAAGATCTTGATAGCAGAGAAAGGGAGAGAGAGAGAGGAGATGCAAGAGAATTTTCCAGACAAAATTTCGTGCTGACACTGCTCTGCTCCACAAGTGAGGAATAACGGATCAACCTACACCCAACCACGACGTGTCACAAACTTTCTATCAAAAATCGTCGACTGGGTCACAACTTCGACCGCAACACAATGTGGAGGCCATCTGCCTAAGCAGCAGCGGCAGCACACAAACCAATCTTTTACGACAAGCGACGAGGGTGTGCGTCTCCGAGCACCCGAAAAACACTTGGAGCGGGAAGCGTACGCAAATATCACTTGGCATGCGCAAATAAACGTGGAAAGTGCCGAGATTAGTCGGTCCCGAACATGGAGGCGCAAGCTTCGACGCTGTGCAGTTGGTGCGGATGCCTTTACTTAACCAGAGTGATTCTCGATATCGATAAGAAGTTAGTGTTCACTCGTTCACGTAGAAAATGTATGGAGGAATATTTTATGGGATTGCGATTCAAAGCAATCCTTCAATATTGTGAAAGAAAGAAAGGCACTTCACTTCTTCTTCTTCTTATTAGTCAACTTGATTACCAACAATACTTGCTTATCAAATCAAACAATACTTGCTTATCAAATCAAAAGAGATTGAAAGATCATATTGGGTTATTGTTATCTAGTTATTCTATTAAATATGTCTTACAAGATCTAAAAGTATTGTAAAGTAGCAAAAGTATTCTAAAAATAAAAGAGTACTATAATAGATTTTATAATAGTTTTTTTTTATTTTAATTAAATCATTTTTTTTTTATCTATATGTTGTACTTTTGATAATATTCTAGTTATGTAAGATACCATTCATTGGGCAAAGATATTCAAACAACTTTTAAGAATTTTTTTTTGAATATTATTGATTCAAAACATATTGTAAAGGTCTCTTTGGAAAAATAGGTAATTAGAGTTCTTCAAATTGGAAATGCTTACATATAACAATTCGTATGATATAGAATAATGTATGTTAAACTATGAACTCTTAGAAATTGGTGGTTAAATTATAAATAAATTTTAATTATTAATAAATAAAATAAAATATATATTCAAATATTAGAATAAAACTATAAAATATTGAATCTCTAAGCTATTATGCATTCAATTATATAACTTAAATTATTTATTCACAACTTGAAATAGATTTTTAAATTTATAAATGGTTTATTTTTCATAAAGATATATATTGGTTGTAATAAAGCAGCTCTTTTCCATATCAAAGGCCTCAAATGAATAAAATACTTATTTAATACAATCTATCATCTACTCTCATTTAATAAAGCTAAGCAAAAATAAAAAAATTCATTCTCAATACTAATATTTTTGGCTTCTCTTTATCTTCTACCTTTCAAGACCTTCGTTTCAATTAATAAATGCTAGAATTGCACCACCTTAAGAAAAAGATTTAATAGGTTTTTATAAATCTAAAACTTATTATTTTTCAACTCTAACTTCAACATAAAGATATAATAGAAGATATATATATATATTATCTTTATGATAAATGTATATAGATTTGATGTTATTTTTATAAATGTACATAGATTTGTGGTGAAGTTTTTTAAAAGATTCATAGATGTGTATTTGACTTTAGATGTGATACATTAGAAACTTAGCTAACAAATTAGCTACATATTACATGTATTAGTATCTTGTGGAAGAAGCTAATTATATGGCATATAAAGAAGAAACTTATCTTATAAGCTAAACACTTATCTTGTAAGTTGGACACATGTTGGAAGTCCTATAGAATGTTGCTACATAGCTCCTAATTAGATTGTATATATAGAGACAAGAGTGAATCCTTCTTCACTCTTGTGAACGCCTTTCAAGTCCTTAGTCTTGTTTCAAAACTTTCTAGTCTTTTTGTCTTTGACAATAGCCATTCTAATCTAATATTATACCATCTTTGAGAGATTTTACAATCTTTTCAAGTGGCATATAAGTATATTGATCTTTTAGTTCCTTGAGATTCATGTCCTTAATAAGTGCTAAAAATAATATTATGGAAATAAAAATATTAAACTATTATTTGGACTTGTAAAGCAATCCAACTTTAATTCCAATAGATATCATCAATCTATAGGTGTTAAGTTTAAAACTTATACAATAAAGATGTAAATAACTATAATTTATAGAATTTAAATTCTAATTAGTATAAATAATACCAAATAGAATTCTATCAATTATCCAAATATATAGATTTTAAAATTATTTATTTATTTATTTGAAAAATATTCAAATTTGGTTATATGCACAAAATATCATTGCTTATTTGGCTCAATTGTCTTAAAGATGTAGCCAAAAATATATAAAAGAGATAAATTAATTTAACTATTGATATTAAGTTTTTACTATGCTTATCACATCAATCAAATACAATCTTATATGAATTTTAAAAATATATTCAATCTCAAAATATTTAAAATTGAGTTATGTCAATTTTATATAAATTAATATATAATTCTTAAAAATAGTATCTAAAGAAAGGTTTTTCATTAAATTAAACAATCATTGCACAAGTATTATCTTTTGAATTAAAAGATTCTATACCATTTTCTTTCTACTAAGAAATTTATATACATGGGTAATATAGATTCAATATAATAAATTTACTTAGAAAGTTGAAATATGGAGTAACTTTTATATTGGAAAAATTATGTAGAATGGTCTTATTAAATATTAAAAAATACAATGAATTATTACATGTTAAAAGATCAAAAAATATCTAACCTTAAATTATATTCTTGAAAAAGTATGATAAATCATAAATGGCTATAAATATAATTGGATATAGATCTAATACATGAGTAAGTTGAAATTTAAGAGTATCACATAGTAGATTTGATTATTCATAATACAATAGAACATTAATATTGTTCCTATTTGCAAGTGTGGATTATGTTTCTCTTATGTGTGTTTGCTAATTTGTGTTATGATATAAGTTGGTATACTTTATCTTTACTTCTTTATATAATCTAAGCATTGATTATATCTTAATATATGTCAAAAAATAAAAAATAAAAATCATTATTTTAATCTAATAAAAGAGTCTGCTGAACTTGCACTCTTGTAGTTGATTGATACTTACTACACAACAATTCTTCACATTATTAATATTGATGGGAGGTCTTGTTGTTTGTAATCTCACAACAACAATGATGCCTATAACCCACAAGTAGTGTTGCCATTAGAAACTTTTTTAATAAAGTCTAAATTAATATGTTGACATAAAATAGGCTTGTCCATAGGCAAAGAATAATCTCTTTTATTATTCATGTGTTTTGACAGTTCTATATGTTTATATGTATGTTTTTAAATTTATTGAAATGTGCTTAAGTAGAGTCGTGGCACTATAAATGTTGCATTCAATCTTTGATAAATTTTTAGAAATTTTATAATTGTTTATAGTATTTTTATTTTTTATTTATTTTAAATTCTTTGTAGAATAGATAAATAAAATTTGTGGTAAATTAGTGGTTGGTTATTGACAACCTTGAGAATTAGACTGATGGTTAAGCAATTTAGTTGGTAACAATAGGTTGTTAGTGGAATAAATGGTTAAGAATACAAAGGGTCATAACCTTTGGAATCCACTGGCCGACGGATCATCTTTTTGGTAGGATAAATAGGTTGAAGAAAGAAAGCTGAGAGCCACACTGTGAGAGTCGTAAGCCGGGGTAAGCTTGATGCTACTTCTTTGTTTTCTTTGCTTTTATTATTTGCTTATGAAGAATTGTGATTGAGAGAAGTATTTTTGAATTGATAGTCGTAAAATGGATTATGTGTTGAATCAAGACGGAAGTAGTAAGCCTTGGTATTTTGTAATTTGATAATTGATTTCAGATAACCAGATTATAGTCAATTGTGATACTAACAGACCCAATTCATATAACTAGTCTTTCTCCATGTTCAAATCTACCTCTATTAATTCAATTGCTTTGGTATATCAAAGCTTGAATGCAACAAGAACAACATTTTGTCGCCGCTGCCGAGGAAATGATAATAATATGAAATGTTAGAAATTAATTATATGAGAAGAATAAAAGAGTATGAGTGATAATCATGAAAGGAAAGATTATCAAAGAATTAATTGACAAGCAAAAGAAAGACAAGAGCGATTACGCATAAGAAATATCTTACAGGAATGACAAAAAAGAATTGTAGGTCCAAGTGAAACCAAAAGAAGAAAAATTCAAATTCAAATAGTAAGGAGATCAGTGATAACACCAATAGCAGCGGAAGTGCCAGAAGTACCAATTGTAGTACAAATGGGAGCAGTAGGAGACCGAACTACAAGTGTGGCACCATTACCTACTTTTAGTGGTTGGCTGGGCTTTGATCTCAATTACCATATATCTTAATTCTTGATAGCATACGTGGCTAATAATGGTAGAACTGAAGACATTTAGTTGAGATGGTTGTTAACAACTTTAAAAGATATAGCTTTTGAATGATATATTCGAAAACTAGTGGATAGATTTTCCAATTGACAGGCCTTAAGGAATGCCTTAACCCATTTTAGACCAATTGGATTTGAAGATCGACTTCGAGAAAGTTTTATGAATAGCAAGATGTTTGCGGAGGAATTCGTAGAGTCCTATTATGGCCGGATCACAGATATACTTTGTAAATGGTCAAATAATCAAATGCCAGATGCGTTTATATTGTCGATATTAATCAATGGTTTCATCCACCAGAATTGAAAATATTTATAAAAGAGGCTCGACCAGCTACGATAGAGGCATCATTGGCATGAGCAAAGGTATGGGAAGAATGTCATTGTGACCAATTATTAACAGTGGAGGCCATGATGATTCCAAGTTCAGGAAGCCAACAAATACAACTGGAAAATGTGCCGATGGATAATTATCCACAAATGGTTGCCTCCAATGTGAAGAATGTTATGTTGCAATAACCAATTAATGCTACACTACTCCAAGCAATAGCACCAATAATGATGACACCTTATTTTACATCGCCAACCTAACAACAACCAGAGTTGTTCACAAATATGATTGTTAAAGATCCAAATGAAGCCTTGTTATTAAATCTAACAAAGAAGATGGATGAATTGGTTGTGAATTTGGCTAAAGATAAGGAAAAATGACATAAGCCTTCTAATACGAGACCTAATATATGATATAATCATTGTAAGGAATAAGGTCATTTTGATACGGAATGTCCATCATCCAAATAAATGGGTGTTCAATGTATATTTTGCGGAAGAAAGCACCCTACCCAAAACTGCTAGCATTTACAAAGACAACAACAATTCAGTAATCAGACCATGATTCCATCGACTGAATGGGAAGTCAATCAAGTTCAAATATAAAATACGTATGGATAGAATGGAAATTGATTTAATTGACAAAATCGAACATTCAATAATTTTCAAAGTTTCAATTTTAATCACAGATCTGCATCAAACCCCTAGAACTACAGGAAGGAGTAGCAGAGGTATCAACAATATGCTCTACCAGCATCATCAAACCAAGTACCCTCTGTACCACTGGAACAACTAGAATCATTTTCTAATCCTACATGGAACAAGCCTAGTAGATATATACTGATGGAGACATCCAATATGCCAAATGGAGATGCAAGAAGACCACTTCGTTGTTTCCGTTGCAAACAAATTGGTCATTATGTCTGTGAATGTTCTAATCTCAGAGCCAATGACGATTATGCACTAGTGTGTACAAATTGCAAGCAGTCGGGACATACTTATTAGCAATATAATACTCCATTCAATTTCAATAAGCGAGATCAGTAGATCGAAAGCCAAGAAAAAATGGAGGAGATAAATCAAGGTCCTTAAGATTCACCAGTTCATTAGATAGAAGTAGTCTAAGCTGTCCATACAAGAAGTCAACAAAAGGAGAAAGGACCAATTCAACATTTGGATGATTCTGAAGCAAAGGATCAATTAGACCCAATTATAGGAACATCCAATCTAGGTCTTGACATGGGCCCCTTAGTTAGTATAAGACCTGAATCGGTTGTACATCATAATGAGGTACCGATTACAGAGGCTTTGGTTCTATGTCAATTTGTTTCGTTCTCTACATAGTTTTGGGAAACGTCTTTTTCGTTGAAAGATCATCTAAGAGGCATGAATTCCAAGGAACCAATATCAGCCCAATTGGGAGAACAATCTTACCCGTTGAAAGAATTGATTTTACAGGCTCCATCAAATTTAGTTCTAGTAGTTCTACGAATTTCTAATATAGAGAAAACCAATTTATCTGTGTCTAGGATTGGGAAGAAGAATCGGATATTGGGAATTATCACTAATACAAAATCATATGATATTCTAAAAATTTTGGGCACCATACAGCCTATGATCTCTATGAAGCAATTATTGGCAGTAGCACCTGAGTACCAAACTATCTTGAATTCCTCATTAATTCATTGCAGATCTCAAAATAAAGAAATCCGAGAAGTAAGTTTGAATCTCGATCTGGCTGCACCTACGATTGATGTCTCAATTGATGGAGTGTTATTATCGGGAGTGCAAGCAGACGGAGGATCTAGTATAAATCTTATGAATGTCAGTACAATGGAGGAGCTGGATTTGGATCACTTATTGCCTACTACAGTGGTTTTGAGAATGGCTGACTTCAGTCGAGTTAAACCTATGGATATTTTACAAAGTATTGATATAGTAATTGGGAGATTACCTATAAAATTGATTATATTATTTTCCAATTGCAAAGCTCTATATTGTCATACCCAATTTTATTGGGGCGACCATAGTTGTATCAAGCTAAAGTTCGAAATGACTGGGATCGTGGTATATTGATAATTGAAAAAAGTAATGATAAAATTGTGCTTCAAATGTACCCTGTCCAATATCACAAAGAAACTCAAGTTGCTAATTCAGAAGTCATGTTGGATTATGAAGATGAGTCTACAAAAGAAGAAATTGGTGTACCTGACCTAATTTATCTTGATACAAGGCAAGTTGTTGAGCATATTAGAATGACCTACCAATGCAAGGGACGAGGAAAGTACTTAGTTCCTCCAGATGTTATTGACGATTCTGATCATATGATTGCATATTGGATGAATAGATGGAATGTTAATCACGTTAGTGCCATGGAACTAGAGTTGGAAAGTTCTAATGTGTCGAATTTTATGAAAGATTTTGGAATTGAGCAGAACATTAGTCCAAGGACTCCTGAAATTCTACGATGTCAACCAATTAATTTAGGTATAGAGAAGGCTCCCCAAATCATTCAAATTTATGGCAATATAAAAGGCAAGGAGAAAGAAATTTGGGTGGATTACTTTTTAATGCATAAAACTACTTTTGCATGGTTGTATGCAGATTTGAAAGGAATTCCAGTTGAAGTTTGTGAGCATCAAATTATATTGGAGTAGAATGCTATACCAGTACGTGTCACGGACATACATATAATTACCTATATGAATAGATAAAAGTATGTAAAAGTAGATAAAAGTAGGTTAATTGTGGAATATCTTCTAGAGAAGCTTCTTAGAAGCTTCATAGACGCTGCTTTGACTTTATAGGAGTCTATAGTTGACTTTTAGGTTAGAAACTTGGTCAACAAGTTAGCCATGTGCCACACATGTTGGAAGCTTAAAGAACAAGCTAACTACGTGGTCCATCCATAGAAAACTTGCCTTGCAAGCAAAGACATGTGGCCTAGAAAGTCAACATATATTGGAGGTCTTATAGAACATCGCCACGTGGCTTCTAGTTAGATAGTATATATAGAGGCAAGAGTGAAGCCCTCTTCACTCTTGTCAACTCCTTTCTTGCTTCTAGTCTAGTTTCAAGGGTCTCTAGTTTTCTTGTATTTTGGCAATAGCCATTCCAGTTTCTTTCTTAATATACATATTTCTATTTTGTCCTATTTCTTTTTGAGAAAAGTCTCACTTACTCTTTAGCTTTCATCGAGTTCTTGTCCTTGACAGATTGACAAGAGTACACTTACAATATCAGAGCTTTGTCTTTTCTTGATTAAGAGTGGATTACCCCTTTTTCTTGATAAGACATAAGCGCATTAGAAGTTGCGGATTACCCTCTTTTAAACTGATATTGTTCTTAGTATTTTTTTTGTTATCAATTCCTCTCTTCTATTTGTTTTGAGCGTTATTAGACATCTTCTCTTTTCTAAGTGCTACTATGGCAGAGCTTGTTGAAATGAAGAGTGCAATGGCACGGATGCAAGAACAATTGAGGGAGTTAATGCTTGCGATGCATCAACTCAATTTACCACCACAAGGAGCAACAAGAATGGTAGGAAGTGAAGATATAGAGATGATTGGAGCTGCTTCAACATCTGCACCAAACCATGTCCCTTCTCCCAGAATGGAACACCCTTCGAGTGTTAGAGAACCGAGAGTTGCCTTGCCCGAGAAGTTTGATGGTACCAGATCCAAGTTTCGAGGATTCATCAATCAGGTCCAACTAGTGATTGAACTTCAACCCCAGAGCTATCCAACTCCAGGGTCACAAGTTAGATTCATTGGTACACTTCTTGCAGGTTCAGCATTGTCATGGTTTTCATCTTTTCTTGAACGACGAGATCCAATATTGGATAATCTGGAGGCTTTTTTGGCGGAGTTTCGATCCATGTTTGGAGAACATGATGCAATTCGTGTTGCAACCAACAAGATCCATATTTTGCGACAAGGCAATCGATTAGTAACATTATATGCTTCGTAATTTCGACAACTTGCAACTGATATCAAGTGGGATGATGCCGCACTTGTGAGTCAATTTCTCTACGGATTACAATATGAGGTAAAGAAATTGATGCTTAATTTACCTGATCCTCAAACATTTAGTCAAGCAATTGACTTTGCTGTGAAGTGCGACAATCGACTTTTTAAATTTCGATCCGAGAGTCGCACAAGTGGGCCTCAACGTTACTACAATTCAATGGCAACACCGACGTCTCCTCAAAACATACCTTCAGAAGTAGAGGATATGCAAATTGATGCGGTACGTTTCAAACCTCTTACTGAGCAAGAAAAGTCTCATCGTCGACAAGAAGGATTGTGCTTATATTGTGGAGAACCTAAGCACACTGCTCAACATTGTCCAAAGAAGCGACGTAACTACAAAATGAGGAGTACGGCTGTCAAAGAAGACAGTATGTCGGAAAACGAGTACGTCCAGCTACAATAGGGACCGTGCGGCTGGAATCTTGTACAACTTCTAATGAAGGTCCTATCCTCTCCTCAGAACTATCTCCTTGTTTTATAATAGATGTGCGTTTAGGACCTAATAATTACAAAGCCTCTGCCTTGGTAGATTCAGGAGCCTCATCTTGTTTTTTAGATGAAGAATTTGCTAGATGTCATAGAATATCATTAATACAAAAAACTAAACCTGTACACGTAGAAGTCATAGATGGTCGTCCGTTGTCTTCTGGAGATGTAACTCACGAAACACTTCCTGTAGATGTAGTAATAAATGGTCATAGTAGTTGCGTAATTTTTAATATAATTAGATCTCCCTCTAATCCAGTAATTTTAGGCTTATCATGGTTAGAAAAGTATAATCCTCGAATAGATTGGATTTCTCGTAAACTTGATTTTCCTCAGAGCATTAGTAACAGTTCTATTAATCAAGTAAAAAACCATGAGTCTAGTATAGTAAAACTCGCACTTATAGGTGCAAAAGCATTTATACACGCAGCAAAAGAAGGATCAACTTTTGCTATTTATGCTGCACCTATTTCTGAAAGCGTAAAGACTTCAAGTGGCATTCCAAGTCAATATCAGGATTATCAAGACGTTTTTGAGAAAAAGAATGCAGATATTCTTCCTGAGCATCGCCCATACGATTGTTCAATCGATCTCAAGGAAGGAACTCTGCCACCATTTGGACCAATTTACAGTTTATCGCAAGATGAGTTGGCTGAACTCAAGACATATATTGACGAGAATTTAGCGAAGAATTTCATACGCCATTCAAAATCTCCAGCAGGAGCTCCAATTTTATTCGTAAAGAAAAAAGATGGATCTTTACGAATGTGTGTTGACTATCGAGGACTCAACAAGATCACAATCAAGAACAGGTATCCATTACCTTTGATATCAGGACTCCTTGACCAGTTAAATCAAGCTAAGATCTATACAAAAATAGATCTAAGAGGAGCATATAATCTAGTACGGATCAAAGAAAGAGATGAATGGAAGACTGCATTTCGAACCAGGTACGGACACTTTGAATACAATGTCATGCCTTTTGGACTCACGAATGCACCAGCTGCTTTTCAACATCTCATGAATGATGTATTTCGTGAATTCTTAGACAATTTTGTCGTCTGCTACCTAGACGATATCCTGATTTATTCTAAGAATGTTGAAGAACATGAAATACATGTTCGTCAAGTATTACAAAAACTCAGAGATGCAGGATTGTACGCCAAGATGGAAAAGTGTGTATTTCACACTACTCAAGTTGACTTTTTAGGATACATCATTTCAAATGATGGTCTTATGATGGATTCTAAGAAAGTCCAAACAATCATGGATTGGAAGATTCCAAAGACTGTAAGAGATGTCCAATGTTTCTTGGGATTTGCCAATTACTATCGGATCTTCATCAAAGATTTCTCACGAGTTGCAGCTCCACTTACACGCTTGACTTGGAAAGATAAATTCCAATGGAATCAAGAAGCGGAAGCAGCATTTGAAGCCTTGAAGACATCGTTTGTCTCTGCACCAGTCTTATATCGTGTTGACTTTTCCAAGGTATTTTTTATGGAAACAGACGCATCGGATTTTGCCTTGGGTGCAGTTTTATCACAAATGGGAACAGATGACAAACTTCATCCGATAGCTTTTCATTCAAGAAAATTCTCAGCAGCCGAGATCAATTATGAGATCCACGATAAAGAACTTCTTGCAATCGTGGATTCCTTTCAAGAATGGCGTCATTATCTAGAAGGTGCTTCTACTCCAGTCACTGTGTATACAGATCACAAGAACCTCGAGTATTTCATGTCAACACGCGTGTTGAATCGTCGTCAAGCTCGTTGGAGTATGTCTTTGTCAAGATTCGACTTCATTATCACTTATCGGCCAGGAAAACAACAAGGTTTGTCCGATGCCCTGTCTAGACGTTCTTATTTTGCACCAAAAGAAGGAGATGCAGCTTTTGAGCAACAAAGAACGGTCCTCTTGAAACCGGAGCAATTTCATCTCCGAGCAGTGAAATCAACATTGACTGTTGATTCAACTTTTCTCAAGCAAATCCAGTCCAGTATGTCCTCAGACCCTCTTGTTCATGATATCGAGAATAATTCTTCCAAGTCTCATGATTCTTCTAAGTTCGAGTTCAAGAATAATCTATTATATTTTGAAGGACGCCTATATGTTCCAGAAGGAAAAGCACGTTTGCGTGTTCTTCAAGCACGTCATGACTTTCCAGCAGCAGGGCACTTTGGATATAATAAGACTCTGGAACTCATATCAAGAGATTTTTGGTGGCCACAAATGTGGAAGTCAGTCAAAGACTTTGTACAATCATGTGATATTTGTTCAAGATCAAAAATTCCTCGACATCGACCTTACGGACTTCTTCAGCCATTACCTATACCAGAACAACCATGGTCTTCTGTTTCTATGGATTTCATCACAGATCTTCCAAACTCAAGATCTTATGATTCTATATTTGTGATAGTAGATCGTTTCACCAAGATGGCACATTTTATGCCATGTACAAAATCTATCACAGGTGAAGAAACAGCTAAGCTTTTCATTGATAATATCTATCGCTATCATGGATTACCTAAAGATATCATATCGGATAGGGGAACTCAATTTGTGTCGAGATTCTGGAGGACTCTTTTCAAGATTTTAAAAGTGGACATAAAGCTATCTTCAGCTTTCCATCCTCAAACTGATGGACAAACAGAGCGCGTAAACCAAGTCTTGGAACAGTATTTAAGGTGTACCATCAACTACCAACAAGATGATTGGACAAACCTTCTGCCATTGGCAGAATTTGCTTATAATAATACGGTACATTCCTCCACGCAACAAACACCTTTCTTTGCCAATTATGGCTATCATCCACGACTTGATACTTTTGATTTTTCAAAAGTTGATAATCCTGCAGCAGAAGATATGGCAAATCAGTTGTCAGAGTTACATGCAATAATGAAGGCGCAGTTGAAGAAAGCTCAAGAACGACAAAAGATAAATGCAGATGTATATCGTAAAGAGCAACCACAACTCAACGTGGGTGATAAGGTATGGCTACTTCGTCGCAATATCAAGACCACTCGACCTTGTGACAAATTGGACTATCGTAGGCTTGGCCCCTTTTCTGTTTCTGAACAGATCAACCCAGTTGCATATCGATTACATCTATCGGAGTCAATGAAGATCCATCCTGTATTCCACGTGTCTCTTCTTGAACCATATATGACAGTGGATATACAAGGAAGAAGACAAATGCCACCGCCTCTTATAGAAGTAGATAGTAATGAAGAATTTGAGGTGGAAGAGATATTAGACTCAAGGCGGCGCCAAAATGAGCTGGAATATCTTGTTCATTGGTGCGGATATGATATTAGTGAGCGCACATGGGAGCCATCCAGGAATCTAGCAAATGCATCAGCTAAAGTCAAAGTTTTTCATCAACGACATCCATCGAAACCAAGATGAAAACCTCTCTTATAAAAGAGACAAGATTGAGGCAAGATAACAATTTCCTATCCTTGTTTGTAACTTCTTTGCATTTTGTGACGCTAATTAGATGGAGAGCCAACAACCAGCGGATTCAACTCAAGAACCTTCGTTTGCTGACTTACCGGATGAGAAATTGCGATTGTCACAACCTTCAAGACGACGCAACCGAGATGAAGACCCTCAAGAACGACATGTTCTTCCTCGAATAGATGGTGAGATACAACGCGTTTGGTATCACGACCTTGGAAGAGATTCTCGATGTTTGGTGATATTATTGGAGATAGGAACGACTCCTGATGGTGTTTCAAATGTATTATTTGGAGGAAGTTATGAAGGCCTCAACAGTGATCAAATAACAGGGTGGTCTTCTCGCCCTGGAATGGGACACTATCGATGGCTAAGAGGACCCATCAACTATCTTCGAAGAGAACAAAGATCAGAGTATGTAGCAAATACAATTCGCCGCATATTAGATTTTCTCAATATATAATCACCGCTCCTCGTGGAACTCGTCCCTAGAAGGGGGGGTAATGTCACGGACATACATATAATTACCTATATGAATAGATAAAAGTATGTAAAAGTAGATAAAAGTAGATTAATTATGTAATATCTTCTAGAGAAGCTTCTTAGAAGCTTCATAGACGTTGCTTTGACTTTATAGGAGTCTATAGTTGACTTTTAGGTTAGAAACTTGGTCAACAAGTTAGCCATGTGCCACACATGTTGGAAGCTTAAAGAACAAGCTAACTACGTGGTCCATCCATAGAAAACTTGCCTTGCAAGCAAAGGCATGTGGCCTAGAAAGTCAACATATATTGGAGGTCTTATAGAACATCGCCACGTGGCTTCTAGTTAGATAGTATATATAGAGGCAAGAGTGAAGCCCTCTTCACTCTTGTCAACTCCTTTCTTGCTTCTAGTCTAGTTTCAAGGGTCTCTAGTTTTCTTGTATTTTGGCAATAGCCATTCCAGTTTCTTTCTTAATATACATATTTCTATTTTGTCCTATTTCTTTTTGAGAAAAGTCTCACTTACTCTTTAGTTTTCATCGAGTTCTTGTCCTTGACAGTACACCAAAGACAACATCGACTTAATCCAAAATATTCACTTATGATAAAAGAAGAACTAGATAAACTCTTGGAGGTTGGATTTATCTATCCGATTCCTTTCAGTGAATGGGTTTCATCGATTGTTATGGTACTGAAAAAGAACGAAAAAGTTTGTATCTGTGAAGATTTCTAAAAATTAAATGCGGCTAACAAGAAGGATTATTTTTCTTTACCATTTACGGATAGTATATTGGATGCCATCACTAGACATGAATGTTATTTATTTCTTGATAGATTCTTTAGTTATAATCAAGTTAAAATTACAAAAGAAGATCAATTAAAAACTACTTTTACTACGGATTGGGGGATCTTTGTCTATAAGGTTATGCCATTTGGGCTTTGTAATACACCAGCTACATTTCAAAGGGTAATGATGCAAGCATTCTAAGATTATCTACAAGTTTCAATGGAAATATTTCTAGATGATTTTTGTACATTTAGTACGAGAGTCAGGCATTTAAAATGTCTAGGTCAATGTTTGAATCAATGTTCCAAATATGGAATTTCTTTAAATTCAAAAAAATACCAATTTGGTGTACCTTTTGGTAAACTATTGGGTCATATAGTTTCGATGGCATGCATTACTACAAATCTGGATAAAATAAAGATTATAGTAGAATTAAAGCAACCAGACATTGTTACGGGTGTTCGAGTATTTGTCAGCTATGTCAGGTATTATCAGTGATTTATCTATCTATTCATAGTTATATGCCTTTCTTTGACAAATCTCTTGAAGAAACTACTAACCAATGGGACCAATCTATTTCGGACAAAGGAATGTATAATTGCATTCGAAACATTGAAACAAAAATTGATTTCAGCACCAATATTGGTGGCACCTTATTAGACAAAATCATTTCAAGTTTATGTGGATGCATCTAATGTCGCAATTGATTTTGTGCTAAGCCAGAAAGATGACTGGGATTTTGATCATTCTATTTATTATGCAAGTTGACAATTGGTAGTAGCTGAAAGAAATTATACAAGAACCAAAAGAGAAGCATTGGGGATGATTTATTCCATACAAAAGTTTCAACATTATCTTCTTTGTTATAAATTTATTTTCCATCTTGACCATGATGCTTTAAAATATATGATTAATAAGCCTCAATTGAGTGGTCGTATTGCACGATGGATTTTATTCTTGCAAGAATTTGACTTTACTATTCAGATAAGACCAAGAAAATCACATTCCAATGCGGACCATTTATCTCAGTTATCCAATATATTAGGTAATGAACCCATTAACGATGCACTACCCGATGCGGAACTGTTTGCAGTAGATGTAATTACTCCAGAGTATAGTGAAATAATTCAATACTTGACATTTCAAAACTTTCCACCCAATTTTAATGAAAAGCTTAAACAACGCTTAATATTAAAATGTATACCTTATACGATGCTTGGTGAAGCTTTATATAAACAAGGCAAGGATGGAATTTTGCAACACTGTATTTATCATACTGAAGTACATACTATATTGGAAGGTTGCCACTTGGACAGTTGTGGTGGACATTTTATGGAAGATAGCACGGCTTGTAAAGCTTTTACAGGCTGGTTATTGGTGGCCAACACTATTTGTAGATGCCCACCAATTTTTCCGTCATTGTGACCCATGTCAGAGAATGGGTTGACCTACTGGAACTTCAGTAAAGCCATTGGTACCAATTCTGGCTGAAAAGCCTTTTAAAAAATGGAGAATTGATTTTGTGGGACCAATTGCACCAGCCTTGAGAAATGGATAAAAATGATATATATTGATAGCAACGGATTACATAATAAAATGGACTGAAGTAATAGCTATGAAAACTAATAGTGCAAGTATAGTAGCAACCTTTTTGTATGAAAATATTAATACACGATTCGGTTGTCCATAAGAATTGGTTAGTGATCGAAGAACTCATTTTATAAATAGTATAATCAAAGTACTTATGGCTAAATATGAGATAAAATATCGTAAGACTACATCATATCATCCTAGAGCCAATGGACAAACGAAAAAGATTAATAGAATTTTATGGAAAAGCTTAACAAAAATAGTTTCAGGAGTGGGAATAGATTGGGACACTAAGTTGTTCAAAGCTTTATGGGCATACCATACTGCATATAAAGTTACTACCAATGCTACCCCTTTCCAATTGGTTTATGGCCAAGAAGCAATATTACCTATTGAATTGGAAGTTCAAAGTTTATGAATTGTTATAGATACTAGATTGAGAGATCAGGATTCATTACAGCACCATTTAGAAGAATTAGAAAAATTGGATGAAACTAGAACCAATGCATTAATTATAATGAAAACTACACAAAAATGAAGGAAGAATTATTATGATAGTAAGCTTAGATCAAATGATTTGGTAGTTCTTTATGATAGTCGATTTAAAAATTTTTCAAAAAAATTTCAAGTTCGAAGGCATGGACCATATCGAGTTATTGACAGATTTCCAAATGGTTCAATACAATTAGAAGATTTTATGGGTACTAAATTTATGACACGGATCAATGGTAATCAACTCAAATTTTACTATCCATAAACCTGGGATAGGTTTTCTGTTACAAAAGCAGGAGTCGGCTCAATTGATTGGACCATAGTAAGAAGTAGGAGGGAGGCTCTTGACAAGCATCGTATTTTCTTTTGTGGTTAAGGAAAAGATGGCGAACATGGTATCTAAGAAAGTAAAGATGGAGACCGATTGGAAGGAATAGCAAGAGCAGTTGGAGGTAGAGGTTGCGATGTTGTAGACTAAAATAGCCACATTAGCAAAGGAGGCCAATAATTTAGTGCAGACCAATATGCCAGTTTCAGCGACAATACCTTCGGAGATACCTTTGAAATCGATAGAAGAATGGCAAAAGATGTTGGAGAAATGTAACAACCAAATTGTCCAACTTGAGTCTTAGGGACGAAAATTGGATTTGTTGAATAAAGATCTGACGGTGCATTTGGATAGAGAACCATCAAACACCGAGGCAGATGACAAAGATGTAAAGAAGAGAAGGTCACTAATTCAAAGGGTGGTAAGCCAACGCCATTGACTGAAGAAGCCAATGCTGCTACGTCTTTATAAGTTGAGGCTAAGTAATGTTTGCGAGGATGCTATATAATTAGGAGTGGGGCTATGTAAAATAGGTAAATAAAATTTGTGGTAAGTTATTAGTTGGTTATTGACAACCTTGAGAATTAGACTGATGGTTAGGCAGTTTAGTTGGTAATAGTAGGTTGTTAGTGGAATAAATGATTAAGAATTCAAAGAGTCATAATCTTTGGAATCCGTTGGCCAACGAATCATCTTTTTGGTAGAATAAATAGATTTAGAAAAGAAAACCGAGAGCCACACTGTGAGAGTCATAAGCCAAGAGCCAGACTGTGAGAGTTGTAAGCCGGGATAAGCTTGGTGCTACCTCTTTGTTTTCTTTGCTTTTATTATTTACTTATGAAGAATTGTAATTGAAAGAAGTATTGTTGAATTGATAGTTGTAGAATGGATTGTGTGTTGAATCAAGAAGGAAGTAATAAGCCTTGATGTTTTGTAGTTTGATAATTGATTTCAGATAGCTAGAATACAATCAATTGTGACACTAACAGATCTAATTCATATAACTAGTCTTTCCCTGTGTTCGAACCTACCTCTATTAGTTCAATTGCTTTGGTATATTGAAGCTTGAACGCAATGAGAACAACACTCTCTTTGTTCAACTTCTTATACATATAAAGAGATTAGAAAGAAGTACAATACAAGTGTTAAAAAAATCTAAGCATCAAAGTAAAAATTATAATATATTAGACATTGACATTGTATAATATTTTCAACTTTAGGTGTAGAAATTCAAATTAATGAGGTTTTATATTTATTTTTTTTAAAAAAAAAACAAGAATTTATTATTTTTATCATCAAATTTTTAGATTGTAATGGTTTTGATTTAAATGATGGAAGCAAATAAAGATCTTGAGCAATGAATTAAATAAAACATATAGAGACTGTAGTTCAATATTTTGAGAAGTCATCTTTATGCAAAGAAAAGAAAAAATAATTAAACAAATATAGAAAAGCTAGTAGTACTTTAAAATAAGGTAATCAAATTTACCATGTTCTTAGTTTCTACAATTTCTCATTTCTAAGTCAAATTAATCAAATAGCTTGGTTTTATGGTAATAATACATCTATTGATGGTAATTATGTACTTTCAATAAAATGATTAATTTATTAATTATCAAACATAAAAAGTTTGTACATAGACAGTTGATAATTTTTATATTTTTATATATCTTGTGCACCCAAGTCCAGATTGTGGTTGAAAGTTGAAGTTTTGTTTTTATCTGTTGTGATAATGTTGACAAAAAAAAATTTAAAAAATTTAAAATAATATGTTCTACCCAACAAATCACATTATTAACAGTATTCACTGCTTAAGATACCTTTGAGCAAAAATCAAGTGCATTATGTAGTTATTGAACTTTAAATGTTTTAATTGAGACAAGGCATAGAATTTTGGTTGATTCCTTTCCACAAATAACACATGTGGATTTATTAAAGCATTGGTTTGAAAACTTTTCCAAAAACTTTAGTCTATCATACATCATGAATATTATGTACAAAAATTGTTTGAAAAAGCTCATTTCAGTAAAAAATTAGCATGAAACATATTTGAAACTTCATAAATACATAAAAAAAAAATTAAAAATTTTTAATCAGAATCTTGTCCATACCTTTTAGTTGGATATGAAGATAGTGACTCTTTTTTCTTTTTTTCATTTCAATATAACAATATGACAAAAAAATCTTAAATTTTAAAACCTAAATTCTAAACCTTTTAGTTAAATATGAAGATAGTGATAAATGATTTTGCAATATGTGGTAGAAGTTTTGCAATAGAAAAAGGACAATGGCATGTAATCACCGTAGTTCTATTTAATTCGTGTACAACCCATAATTCATTGTTAAGCTTGGTATTGGAGAGAATCAAGATTCTAGTTTCACCTAATTCAACAAAGATTAAATGCTCTAACATTACAACAATTTTGAAGTTTGGTATTGAACTACAACAAATATGCATGTTTTGACAAAACAACTTTAGTCTGATGCATGTGTTGGTAAGAAGACTTTGAATTTCACTTAGCTTTATTCTTTGTGTAGTAGTTGTAAAGAACTTTGGAGTTGGTATTGTTTGGTGATAGAAATGTTTATTCACCATCATTTAATATCTTACAAGTGCAATTTGGCATGTATTTTGGTAATTTTTGAAATAATTCTATAAGGTTGTATGTCAATGCATTTGGCTTAATATGATCACAATTGTATTAGAAATGAGATTTGTATTTGGCTTTATAGAATAAAATTTATATTTTTTATGAAAATTATATATTTCATAATTTTAATATTTTCTATAAAGTGTTGGTTTTACAAATTGAGCAACTTGTTGCTTCAATTGTGATGCAAATTTTATCATAGTCTAATGTATTTTCATCATTATGTAATAGACATATTGAATTATAAAGTGTCATGTTTTTAGATCAATTCTATATTAATTACTTTATCTACATTAATACAAAGTGCTGATGATTTATGATTATCAAAAAGGTGATAGAAAAGAAGTTCAATTTAATTATAGAACCATTAGGTAGACATCCATTTTTCATTACTTAGATAATTCCTTTTGCCACTAGTATACACATAATAAAATTCTTAATTATATAAAAATAATTTAGGATAAATTTATAGTAAAGACTCCTTAAATAAATTAATAATATTTTAAGAAAGAATAAAATAATAAAATATATTTTAAAATAAAAATTTTTTCATTTTTATTTTATTTAAAATAAAAATAAAATACTATTAACTATTTTAAACAAATATTTTATTATAAATTTATTCTTAATTTATTTATTATACATAAGAGTTTTATTGTGTGAATGTAGATGTACATGGAATAAGAGATGTCTATACAAATAAAGAAGAATGTCCACCTAACAGTTATCTTTTGTCATTATATAGTATACAACTTGATTATTTAATGAAATAAATTTTTTTCAAAGAATCAAGTGAATAAAAGCTCTTATTACATGCTAGATAAGAAATAATTTAATTTTTGTATACAATATAAATATTTTTTTTACATCTAATTAATAATTTTTTATTTTAAAAGAGACATTAAAAAAATTAAAGATTGTACTTATATTATCTCAATTGTCTCAAATTCATTCTTACTAAAAAATCATTGATACAATTATAAGTCAATTATTTCTAATTTCTTATGTAAAATACATTAGAGAGGAAAAAATCAATGGAATAAACCTAAAGAGATAAATTTGATCTTTGATTGGTTGTATCTTTCATTGTTTTTATTAAAATTGAAGAAAAAGTTGAGTTATGCAAGGATTCATAAGGCCTTAACAATGCACTCAATTTTCTTTTACTTCAAAAAAAGATATCACATTAGCTTTTAACTCAATCATCATTGTTTTCATTAAAAGTTTTCATGGAAAACATGTTTGAGTGCTATAGCAGGGTATTCTTAATCATGATTCTTTTTTATTGGATTTACGGCTCAACAATCATTAAAAGTATAAAGACGTTGTGATCAGAATTGATACAATTCATGAAATAAGATTTTTTGATCTAGTATGGTCTCAAGTTGTTAGGCTTTTTTGGCTTATAGTTTATTGCTATGGTTTTTGTACTCACTAAGTTATATTTGCAAGAACTGACAAATACTCAATTTATTGTGTTATTTATAATAAGACAAGATGATTGACATTCAATGATCTAGTTGTAAAATATTAAATTTATTATTTTAGCATAAACAACAAGATTAATGCTTTGTGATAAGATATTTGGTTGATTTTTTATTTTTATTATTTTTTTGTAATTTAGAATTGCATGTATTTTTTTTAGCAAATAGTTACAATCAAAGACAATATTATATATATTTACTGCTGCTAGCCTAAGGTAGCTTAAACTACAAATCAAATTAATGTCATATCAAAATACTTTTGAACATTGCATTGGTTTCTTTGTAGCATTCCTTCTTAACATTATCCACATGATTTTTTTTTTTTTTTTTTTTTTTTTTTTTCTTTTTTGATAGAGTAATGAAAAAATAATATGTTTGATCTCAATATAAATATTAGAGTGGTCAACAAACTTTGGAATACTAATTTCTTAAAGACCCTTTTAAATCTCTTAATATTAGATTTTATTGTACGCATTTCAGTGAATGTACTGGAAGTTCTCTGCATAATTTGTGAATTTGTAGAGAATTAATTGGGCGTCATGCCACCTCCAAGCTGAAAGCTACTATAAATTTTTTGTAACAACTACATGGATTCAACTAGTTCTTTTATATTATTGAAATTGGTAGCATAGATTATAATAAGTTATTGTTTAAGATTTTTAAATTAGAAAGGATATAGTTGGACCTACTATTGTCTTATTTGATTTTTATGATGGTTTAAATAATTATAATATTTATGTTTAATTAGTACCTTTTGAAACATATTATTTCTATTTGTGCTATAAATCTTATATTCTATTACTTTTTGTAATTATTTAATTTAATGCTTTCAAGATCTCAACTTTTTTTATTTGACTTATATATATATATATATATATATATATATATATTAATTTTATATTTAACAATAGAATTCATGTGATATTTCTTTTGAATTATAAGATTACTTTGATTTTTTTATTGTAAAACAAAATAATAGTACTCTTATATAAGACATAATAATAATTAGACTTAATTTAATTTGGTTTGATTTATTTATTTTTTGTTTTTTTTTTTAACAAAAAATCTTATTTTACATTAATAACATTCTACAAAGTCTTTCATTTAATCTAAATCCTTTAGTAACTAGTTTATTGTGTACAATTATTCCAAGCTATTTTTTTTTTTCAATCTTTTTTTTTTTTTTTTATTTGCATATGTAAAAATTTTACTTAGAAATAACTTTAGATTCATATTTTTATATTTTTTTCTCCTACAATAGAGATCTTTGTAGAAATTTTAAAAAAACACAATGTTTATTTCCTACAAATAATGTATAAGGTATTTAGTAACCTTTTTTGATTGCTTGGTGATGTCACAAATATATACATGTAAATCAATAATTATCTATATTATTTAGATAGTATTAAGTAAAATTAGGTTAATTCCATAATATCTTCTATAAAAGCTTCTTAGAAGCTTTATAGTCCTTGCTTTGACTTTATAAGTGTCTTTAATTGACTTTTTCAGTTAAAAACATGGTCAACAAGTTGGCCTTGTGTGACATATGTTGATAGCTTGAAGAACAAGCTAACTATGTAGCCCTCATATAAAAAACTTGCCTTGTAAGCTAAGGCATATATCGTGCAAAGTCAACATATATTAAAAGTCCTATAGAACATCATCATGTAGCTTCTAGTTAGATAGTATATATAGAGGTAAGAGTGAAGCCGTCTTCACTCTTGTCAATTCCTTTCTTGTTTTGAATCTAGATTTAAGAATAGCACAAGATCCAAGTTTTGAAGATTTATCAATCAAGTACAACTTGTGATTGAACTTCAATCCCAAAGCTATCCAATTCGATGATTACAAGTTAGATTCATTGATGCACTTCATTCAGGTTCAATATTATTATAGTTTTCATCTTTTTTTGAACAATGAGATCTAATATTGGATAATTTGGGAATTTTTTTAGTAGAACTTTAATCCATGTATAGAGAGTATGTATTAGGGACATAGTCCTTAGAACCTTCTAGAAGCAAGTCTCTAGAACCTTCTAGAAGCTTCTTAATTGGTGAAAGTTACTTGAGAAGCTTCCTAATTGGTGGAAGTCGCTTGAGAAGCTTCTTAGTTGGTAGAAGTTGCTTGAGAAGCTTCTTAGTTGGTGGAAGTCACTTGAGAAGCTTCCTAGTTGGTGGAAGTTGCTTGAAAAGCTTCTTAATTGGTGGAAGTCACTTGAAAAGCTTCCTAGTTGGTAGAAGTTGCTTGAGAAGCTTCCTAAATAGGAGTATATATTGGAATCGAGGCTGAAGAGTTCTTCAGTCTCGACAACACATCTTTTGGAGCTCTAGTTCACCTCTTTGGTATTGTTCTTGTATTCATCTGATTAATCTAATTCTTGTCAATTCTTCTTGAACTTCTTATTAGATCTCGAGCCTATATTTTTGTGTCCGTGACAGTTTGTCGAGACTGAATTCACCTCAGATATCAGAGCTAGTTTCTTCCTCGTTAGAGTGTGGATTACCCCTCTGCTTGAAGGTGCACTAGCATTTAAGAGGTTGCGGATTACCCTCCTCTAAACTGATACTTCTTTTGTTACAATATTGGAGTCTTATTCTTCTTCGAGAGAGTGGATTACCCCTTTTCTTGAAGCTCTTAAGGCGTTTTAGAGGTTGCGGAGTACCCTCTTCTAAACCAATATTGTCTTCTTGTAGAGTCATTTCTGTTCTTCTCTTAGAATGGCTGGAGGCCAAGACATTAGTATGATAAAAAGTTTGGAGTCCAAGTTGGATGCTATCATGAATGCCCTCGCTACGTTATTGCAAAGAACTGTAGAAATTGAAGGAGTCGTGGCAAGGCTTCATAATGATGGAGCATCTAGGATGCCACAATCTAGGTTATACCAGCCTCAAACTTCTACACTTGGAGAAGCAACTTTACCTCAGGTTCGACAAGCACCGTTAGTTCTACAACATAAGGAGTCCGGTGTCGTGTTGTAATACGAGTATACAGTGAAAATAAAAAGAAAGGAGAATTTTATTAATATTCAGTTACCTCGAATATTGGGAGCATCGACCAACTCCAGTACAAATACTGAGTGGTCAGGTTTAGTCACTCCGTTACAGTCAGCCGGGGCATACTGAAATGCCCCATTCGATTCCAATAACGGGAGTCAGCAGGAAGAGAAGGACTAATTCACACGACGGGTTCGAGGAGCCAATTGGATCCAATTTCGATAATCCAATCCGGGTCTTCTTATCCAATATGAGACCTGAATTGGCCGGTCAACCCAATGCAGTCTAATTACGGGAAATCCAGGTCTTACTACGGGTCTTAGCCAATCTGACGCGAGGACCAATTTGACCCAATTACGGGAACATCCAGGTTACTATGGGCATCTTTCCCAATATAGGACCTGAATTGGTTGGGCGACTCAATGTGGTCCCGATTATGGGGTTCGATTCTGTTTCAGGCTGTCCTGTTCTCTGTGCCGTTTCAGGGAACATTATTTTCGGTAAATGGATTTCTTAAAGGTAAAAACGGAGGAGAAAGCTTGACGGCGAGAGCCAATTTCGGATCCAAGCTTGAGGTGGGAGCCAATTCCAGATCTAAGACGGAAGATTGAAGAAATTCAGAGGATAAGGTTAGGGGGGAATCGGGGGAGAGGGAGTTTTCAAGCTTTTGCAAGGTTACCAGTTCGGTTTTCATTGGAGTTTTTTGAAGATCAAGGGAATTAGAGAGAGGAGCTTCATGCTTCGGGTCGGGGAAGGAAAGACATAGAATTTGGATTTTTCTTCTTCATAGAGTTTTGGGAAGACTGAGGCAATCGCTACTGAAGACAGTGTTGTAATGGTGAATCGGGATTTTTAAATGAAGTGGGTTTGAATACTCTTGATTGTTTTGTAAAATCGAGTTACGTCTGTGATTGAAGGATTAAAGAGGTGTCTATAGGATTGAGTATGCGGAGTGAATGAAATTTATTGGGTTAATCTAACAGGACAGTCAGTGGATACAAGATCGTAAGTACAAAGGGGTATTGAAGATTAACAGTTTGGGTTGTTCGGGGTTCTCTGTAACGTCTAGAGACCTATCGGCTAGGGCAAAAAAAAAAAAGAGACTTCGACAAGCAGTCGAAGAGCATCCGTATAGATTTACGGTACATTGTTGCAGTCGTTCATATTCCAGCAGTCAAAAATTGATAGACTGCTTGACTATCGGCGAATCTCCATACTACCTTCTACAGCCAGACGCCCGACGCATTCTCGAGCAGGAAAGTACGTAATATGACATAAGTGGTGAACCCGACGTGAAAGCTTGAGGTAGAAGGTATTGGATTTCGGTTGATTTTATCTTTATTTTTATGGAAAACGAAAATAAAAATTTTGAAGGATTTTTGGGAGAAGTTTCTGGTGGGGAGTCTTCTAAAGGACAAGGTATGCACATGGATCCGTCTATTGCTAGTTTGTTTCAAGCCTTCTCATTGTCAATGCAGCAACAGCAAAGCAATGATCGAAAGGAAGCTTTGGCAACCAAAGCATTGCAAGCAGTGGTCAATAAAATTGATCAATTTGATGGGAGGAATATTTCAAGGTATTTAAGATGTTATGTTCGTAAAATAGAATTAAATCGGGTTTCTGAGAAGAAAATGGTTGCACTATTTGGACTTGCCACGATACCGGAGATAAGGGACCACATTACATCGATTACGGATCGTTGTGGGAATTCATGGGAGGATTTTTCACATGCATTGAAAGACGAATATTTCTTGGAAGATGCTGATCGCGTTACTAAGAAGCTGTTTCTGGAATGGATTGAACGGCCCAATAAGAATTTGCAAGCAACAGAGCTACTAAGGGAATTTGAGAGGCAGTACTCTCAATTATCGAAGGTAGAAAAATTGACATTGGAGCCGAACAAAGTTGATCTATTTCTTCAAGCTGCTGATGGAGAATTGCAAGAGAAATTAGAACCCCTTCTTGAAGACAAAGAAGAAGATGAAGGATTGACAACGAAGTGGAAGAATGTTGAAGATGCGGTGGGGTTGCTTACAAAAAAAGAAAGGAGGAAGGATAGGAGCAATATTCCGAAAACAGTACAAGCACCCAAAGCTCCAGTACGTACAACACCATCGACAATGCCTACAGTTCAACCTTCGACATCCTTGTCAAAGAAAGCAGATATGGGGATGGAAGAAATTATACGAGGAATGCGAGATCTTCAAATCAAATTGGCAAGACTTGAAGAGAATACTTCTATAAACAATTCGAAGAATGTTTCAAAACAAGGATATGTACAAAGATGCATTTGGTGTGATGATGCTTCACACACTAGAAAAGATTGCAATGAATTTAATAATATGATACGGCAGGGAATTATTTGCTGGAAAGATGGGAAGATAGCATTGAAAGATAGGGAGGATCTTCTTCAAACCAATTTTGGCAAGGGAGGAATGAGAGCATTAGTTCAAGATTACTTAAAAGAGCATGAAACAGTAGTACGAGAAAGTGCAAGTTATGGTGCTAGAGTAGATGATGAAATTAGTGGAAGTACGGAAACTAGTGAGTTTTGGGCTTCTGCCGTTTCTACAATGCAAGAAGGGAAATTACCTCGAGAAGCGTTATTGAGAATTGCAGCTACAATACGACGAAGAATAGGTTGGGAGGATTCCGTTGAGTCTCTTTCAGTTCATGCATATATTGCTAAGAGCCAACATGAAGCTTTGATGGAAGAAAAAAGAAGAGGAAATTTTGATGATACTAGAGAAGGAAATTCTTTTAAGAGGCAAACTCGAGGAGACAAGGCTCGGGAGGCAGCTTCACAAGAATTGCCTGTAAAGGATACCTCAGCATCATTGGGAAAAAAAACAAGGGAGACAAAAGATAAGGGCAAATCATTTGCTTATAAGCTACTTTCTGACATTGAAGCGGCAACAAATTTGAAAGGGGTGTTGGAAGAACGTATATTAAATGCTAAGGTGGAATTCACATTGAAAGAAGTCTTGGGAATTGCAAAGAAGGAGTTTCATGATGTTATCATTGACAGCATTAAGCGAAAGAGGCAATTAATGAGCAAAACTGGAATGAGTCATGCTATTGATGCAAGAATATGTAAAGATGAAGAAGAGGTTGATATTGGTTACAAGCAACCAACAAATGAAAAGAATGGGTATAATCAGCGAGTACATTTCGAAGATTCTAGTGACAAGGAAATGGAAACTTTGAGCCATTATACTCGAAAGCATTGGGCAACGGCAACTACTGAGGTATTGATGAAGGTAGGAGATATAGAAGAACCAATAGTTGCCTTGGTGGACCATGGTTCTGAAATAAATCTCATGTCTAAAGATCTTTATAAGAAGCAAAAATGGCCAATTGATATGGAACATGGATGGGCAATACGAGCAGCTAATAACATACGAGGCGAATTATATGGAGCTTGTCCAGATGTCAAAATTCGGATTGGGGATGTTGCGACGGAGCAACATTTCTTCGTTCAAGATACAACGTCTTATCCGTTGATTTTAGGACAACCTTATATCACGGCAACACGGATGGAAATAAAGGTACTTGACGATGGTTCTGCTTATGCAAGGGTACGGAGCGAAGATGGGAGGAAAGCTGTACAATTTCTAACAGTACCTCCTAACCATGAACGGAATCGAGATAGGTTGAGGGAGAAACCATTGCCAAAGATTGTTGAAGGATTTAAGGATTTTGGGGAGGTACCACTGTAAAGCGAGATTATGGAGGTACAAAAGATGAGGTACTCTCGCGAGATGAAGGTGCCTTTGATGCGAGTTTTATTGGTATATTGGAGAATGGAAATATTATGTATAAGAAAGTTGATGATTTTAAAAGAAAAGAAAGAAAAAGATTATATAATATTGAAGGACAGTTACGCAAGATAGGTACATTGCAAGATGATGAGAGGATTTTGGGTGTTTATGAAGAAAATGGGCTGGAAGATTCATTGGAATTGATTACATCTATTGGATTAGGGGATAATGATAAGATTGTTGAGATTCATTCGAGAGAGGTTTATACCATGCTTGAATCTTTTCAAGCACCAAAAGTCACAGTAGAGACAAGATATAAAACGGCTGATAAGAAGGTAAAGCCTGTTGCCGGACCATTACCAGAGGATTCTAAAGAACAAATGGGAGAAGCATCAAAAGAAGCAAGTTTAAGAGATCCAATGAATATTGGACATCAGTTTACTGAAGAGACTTTTGAAGAATTGAAGATTGGTTCTGATGGTTCTTTATTGCCGGAGGAAATTACTTGCTTCAAAAAGATGTTGGCTAAACAAGGTAGATCGTTTGCCTTCGAATCTCATGAAATTGGGTGTGTGGATCCAAATATTATAACACCTATGGTTATCTTCACTGTACCGCATGTACCTTAGAATCTAAGACCGATTCCAGTACCGAGGGCACATTTACCTAAATTGGTGGAACTATTGAAAGAAAAGATAAAGATGAAAATATTAGAACCTTCATTTGCGCCGTATTCTAGTCGATGGTTTACGGTACCTAAGAAGAATAGGTCACTGCGGTTTATTCAAGATATGCAGCCGGTGAATGCTGTAATTGTCAGGAATGCAGGAATTGGACCTATTGTGGATGAATTTGCTGAGGCGTTTGCTGGAAGGGCGATCTATTCAATGCGTGATTTGTATTCAGGTTATGATCAATTTCAACTTGCCAAAGGAAGTAGAGATATGACAATGATGAGAACACCGCTTGGATTGGTTAGAATGTGCACTCTTCCTCAAGGCGCGACCAACTCAGTTGCGCATATGATGAATGGGATGAATAAGGTATTGAGAGATTTTATTCCGGAAAAGACTATGCCTTTTCTGGATGATGTTCCTATAAAAGGGTGCAGAGAAGGAGACAAGGATGAAACTTTAGATACGAGGGGGTGTCGCAGATATGTTGTTGATCATATACAAGATTGTGAAAAGATTTTAACTCGACTTGGAGAAGTTCATCTTACATTATCGGGTATGAAGTCCGTATTTGGAGTGCGAGAGGTTGTAATTGTTGGACATTTATGCGGATCTTACGGAAGAAAACCAGATCCGACTAAAGTTGATGCAATTGGAAGGATGAAAGAGGATTGTGGTTCTTTAACAGAGGTTCGCAGGTTTTTGGGTGCATGTGTATTTTATCGAATCTGGATCCCTCATTTTGCTCACATAGCGGATCCATTATATGAACTGTTACGCAAGGGTTATCGATTTGAATGGAAAGAAAGGCATATTCATGCAATGCAAAGATTGAAGAAATTATTGATGTCACCTCCAATATTGAGGAAGGTTGATTATAAGTGCAATAGACCAGTGATTCTTACTGTAGACGCTAGTCCAATTGCCGTTGGATGGGTTGTGGGTCAAGATGATTCGAATGGGAGTAGATTTGCAGTTCGATTTGGGGCTAAAGTTTTAAGTATTTGTCAGCGTGCATATTCGCAAGTCAAAAGAGAACTTTGGGGAGTCGTTTCGGCTATGAAAGCTGAAAAGGACTATTTGATTGGGGCAGTAGTAGTAATTGAAACAGATTGCTTGCCATTGCTTGGAATGATTATTAACTATTCAACGCCTGATATTGCAATGTTGAGATGGATTGCTTATATTAAGTCACTAAATCCAGAATTTAAGCATATCACTGGAAAGGACAATTTAGTAGCAGACATGCTATCTCGAGCAAGATACGAGAGGGAGGACGAAATGGTTGAAGACATTGATGATGTCGGATTGAAATTCTATTCAATATCAAATCTCAACAGAGAAGACAAGCTATTTCTTGAAGAATCTTATGAAGGAGAATTATTGGATATTGATCATTATTTGAATACCTTGTCTAAGCAAGCGAATTGGTCTACAGAAAAATTCAAACAAATAAGAAAAAAAGCATATGGATTTTTACTTCGAGATGGATTCTTATGGAAGAGACCGAAGAAAGGAATTGGGATGCCACAACGAGTGATAGGCAAAAGGGAAGAAAAACTAAAATTATTAAAGGAGTTTCATGATAGTTTATGGGCAGGGCATAGAGGAATCTGGGCTACTTTTGCTAAACTCAAGGAACGATATTGGTGGAAAAATATGTATCGAGATGTGCTCTCATTTGTAGAGTCATGTGAAATCTGTCAATCGTATTCTAATATCCGACATCAAGATGGTCTTCATCCTACGTATCCTCTGGCTATTCATTTTAAATGGGTTGTTGATTTGGTTATTATGCCGGTTGGATTATGGCAGATGAAATATTTGGTTTTAGCTCGTGAAGATTTATCAAATCAAGTAGAAGGAAGAGCATTGAGGACAAAATCTATAGAGGGGATTTGTAGGTTTTTGCTTGAAGATGTCATTTGCCGTTACGGGTGCGTAGGAAAAATCACTGCAGATCGTGGAGAATTAAATGCACAAGAAGCTCGTAAGTTCTTTGAAAAATGTAGAATTAAACTATCACTGACTACTGCTTATAATCCGGAAGGGAATGCGAAAAGCGAACGCGGTCACCCGCCGATTGTGAAAGCATTGGTTAAAGCTTGTAATGAGAAAGTTAAAGAGTGGCCACGGCTTTTGTCATTTGCATTATGGGCTGATCGAACAAGACATAATTCGGTGACAGGATATATGCCAGTAGAACTTATGACAGGTCAAAAACCAATTATGCCGATTGAAGAAAAGGTACTTACTTGGAGTATGCTACCAAGGGAAGATGGATTGACAAGAGAAGAACTTCTGGCTATTAGGATTCGACAATTGGAGCAAAGAACGGAAGATGTCCAGATAGCATTGGAAAGGTTAAAAAGAGCAAGGTTACAAAACAAGGCGCGATTCAATAAGCAACATTGATTGAGACCAAAAGCAATCGAGGAAGGTGACTGGGTACTTGTTTATGACAATAGTCTGGATAATCAACATAGTACTTTGCGGAAATTTTCAAAACGTTGGTTTGGACCATATGTTGTAACAACTGTTCATGATAATGTGACTTACTCATTACGGGAGTTAGATGGTACAAAATTGAAAATACCAATTGCAGGGAAGCGAGTAAAAATATTTAAACGAAGACACGCGGAGATGAATATGGAAGACCTTAATGAAGGTACAGAGATTCCGCAGCAAGAAGATGAAAGTGATTTGGATAATGAAGGTGACGAAGATGAACTGGACAAAGACGTAGGGGATATATTCTGAATCAAACAACAATTGGGTAAATTGGTGCATACCGGAGGATGCACAGGTTCAGAGGGGGTGGATGTCGTGTTGTAATACGAGTATACAGTGAAAATAAAAAGAAAGGGGAATTTTATTAATATTCAGTTACCTCGAATATTGGGAGCATCGACCAACTCCAGTACAAATACTGAGTGGTCAGGTTCAGTCACTCCGTTACAGTCAGCCATGGCATACTGAAATGCCCCATTCGATTCCAATAACGGGAGTCAGTAGGAAGAGAAGGACCAATTCACACGACGGGTTCGAGGAGCCAATTGGATCCAATTTCTATAATCTAATCCGGGTCCTCTTATCCAATATGAGACCTGAATTGGTCGGTCAACCCAATGCAGTCTAATTACGGGAAATCCAGGTCTTACTACGGGTCTTAGCCAATCTGACGTGAGGACCAATTTGACCCAATTACGGGAACATCCAGGTTACTACGGGCATCTTTCCCAATATAGGACCTGAATTGGTCGAGTGACTCAATGTGGTCCCGATTACGGGGTTCGATTTTGTTTTAGGCTGTCCTGTTCTCTGTGCCGTTTCAGGGAACGTTATTTTCGGTAAATGGATTTCTTAAAGGTAAAAACGGAGGAGAAAGCTTGACGGCGAGAGCCAATTTTGGATCCAAGCTTGAGGTGGGAGCCAATTCCGGATCTAAGACAGAAGATTGAATAAATTCAGAGAATAAGGTTAGGGGAGAATCGGGAGGAGAGGGAGTTTTCAAGCTTTTGCAAGATTACCAGTTTGGTTTTCATTGGAGTTTTTTGAAGATCAAGGGAATTAGAGAGAGGAGCTTCATGCTTCGGGTCGGGGAAGGAAAGACATAGAATTTGGATTTTTCTTCTTCATAGAATTTTGGGAAGACTGAGGCAATCGCTGCTGAAGACAGTGTTGTAATGGTGAATCGGGATTTTTAAATGAAGTGGGTTTGAATACTCTTGACTGTTTTGTGAAATCGAGTTACGTCTGTGATTGAAGGATTAAAGGGGTGTCTATAGGATTGAATATGCGGAGTGAATGAAATTTATTGGGTTAATCTAACAGGACAGTCAGTGGATACAAGATCGTAAGTACAAAGGGGTATTGAAGATTAACAGTTTGGATTGTTCGGGGTTCTCTGTAACGTCTAGAGACCTATCGGCTGGGGCAAAAAAAAAAAAAAAGACTTCGACAAGCAGTCGAAGAGCATCCGTATAGATTTACGGTACATTGTTGCAGTCGTTTATATTCCAGCAGTCAAAAACTGATAGACTGCTTGACTATCGGCGAATCTCCATACTACCTTCTACAGCCAAACGCCCGGCGCGTTCTCGAGCAGGAAAGCACGTAATATGACATCGAAATTAGCCTTCTGGACAAGTTCGATGGTATGCGTTCCAAGTTTCGAAGATTTGTCAATCAAATCAGGTTGATAACAATTTTACAGCCCAAATACTACTCAACGGAGGAGACACGTGTTGGGCTTGTTGGAATCTTACTTACAGGGTAAGCTCTATCATGGTTTGCTCCTTTGTTTGAGAAACGATCATCCATACTAATTAACTTTGAAATCTTTTTGGAGGCATTTCCAAAAGCATTTGGTGAACACGACAAGGTTCAATGGACTACAACAAAGATCCAGTCACTACGACAAGGGATGCGCTCTACATCAGTCTATGCATGAGATTTTAGGCAACTAGCATGTGATATCAATTGGGATGAAGAAGCATTGATGAGTCAATTCTATTGGGGTTTAAGGGACGATGTGAAGGATTTGTTGCTAACTCTTCCTGATCCGCGAACGCTCAACGAAGCTATTAGCCAAGTTGTGAAGTACGATAACTGCTTATTCCAACGTCGCCAAGACCAATGCTCAAGACAACATATGGTTCGTCACGCCCCAACTACATTGGCAAGCAACGTGAATTTATATTTAGAGATAGAAGACATGCAAATTGATGTGGTACGTGTCAAATCTCTTACTCTAGAAGAAAAAAAGTGACGTATGGAGGAAGGTCTATGCTTATATTGTGGTGAAGAAGGCCACAAAGTTGGAAACTGTCCCAAGAAGCAAAATCGATGCATTGTCAGGACCAGGGCATGTTTATTCAAGAAAACGAGGATGCCCAGCCATAATAGGAACCGTGCGGCTGGATAGTGAAATATCGCAACAACAATCAGGTTCCTTTCTTTCCGCTCAACCTGCCCTTTGTTTTACAATCCCTTTATTTATTGGCCCTCAGAAATTGAGAACCTTAGCATTATTAGATTCAAGAGTATCTGCTTGTTTCTTAGACGAAGAATTTGCGAAGCGCATAAGATCTCTTTAGTACAAAAATCCAAACCTATTCACGTTGAGATCATAGATGGGCGACCTTTATTATCTGGTAGTGTCACCCATGAATCAGAACCTATAGAAGTGACGTTTAAGGACCATAGTAGCTATATTATTTTCAATATTATTAGAATCCCATCAAATCCTATTATTCTTGGTCTTTCCTGGTTGGAAAAGCATAACCCATCCATAGATTGGAGGTTGCGAAAGATGACCTTTCTCACAAAATCATCCAAGAGCAAGCCTAGTAAAAAACCCCGAATAAAGAAATCTTTATTCATTAGAGCAAGAGCGTTTGTAAGATCATCCAAGGAAGGCACACCATTTGTCATTTATACGACTCCAACTATCGGAGAGAAGATCTCGACAGCAAGTATACCGGAGCAATATAAGGATTTTAAAGACATGTTTCAAAAGAAGAATGCCGACATGCTACTGGAACACCGACCATATGATTGCGCCATATACTTGCAGGAAGGAGTACAACTGCCTTTTGGCCCAATCTACAATCTATCGAAGACGGAGTTGGTGGAGTTATGGAAGTACATCGACGAGAATCTAGCCAAGAACTTCATTTGTCATTCAAAATCATCAATTAAGGCACCCATCTTATTTGTGAAGAAGAAAGATGGCTCGTTGCGGATGTGCGTGGACTATCGAGGCCTCAACAAGATAACAAAGAAAAATCGTTACCCGTTACTTTTGATTTTTTGTCTCTTAGAACAACTTGGACATGCAAGGATCTTTACAAAAATTGATCTAAGGGGAGCTTACAACCTCGTATGAATCAAGGAAGGAGATGAATAGAAGACAACGTTTCGTACAAGGTATGGCCATTTTGAATATAATGTCATGCCCTTTGGTCTTACCAATGCTTCAGCAATCTTCCAACATATGATGAATGATATTTTTCGGGAGCACCTTGATGATTTTGTTGTCATCTACTTTGATGATATTCTGATATTTTTTAAAAATGAGGAAGAGCATAAAAAGCACGTTCGTTTGATCTTGGAAAAACTATGCAAGCGAGGACTATATGCGAAGTTGGAGAAGTGTTTATTTCACCAAATAGAGATGGAGTTTTGGGGGTTCGTTGCGACTATGGAAGGCTTGAAGATGGACCCCAAGAAGGTGGAAGCAATTGTGTCCTGGGAGGTTCTGAAGATGGTTCGAGACGTACAATGCTTTCTTGGCTTTGCTAACTTCTATCGAATCTTCATCAAGAATTATTCTCAAGTTTTTGCTCCTCTCACTCGATTGACATGCAAGGATAAGCTGGAATGGGGACCTCTAGCAGAGAAGGCGTTTCAAGATCTGAAGACGGTATTTACTACGGCTCCGATCTTGGTACATCTAGACTTTACAAAAGCCTTCTATTTAGAAACTAATGCTTTGGATTTTGCTTTGGAAGCTGTACTTTTATAAATGGGAGAAGACAAGAAGCTCTATCTGATTACATTTTATTCTCGAAAGTTCTCTGTTGTTGAAATTAATTATGAGATCCACGATAAAGAACTTCTTGCTATAGTGGATTCTTTCCAAGAATGGCATCACTTTCTTGAAGGAGCTGCACATCTAGTGACCATATACACTGATCACAAGAATTTGGAATATTTCATGTCGGCTCGAGTTCTAAATCGACATCAAGCTCGGTGGAGTATGTTGCTATCTAGATTTGATTTTGTTATCACTTATCGACCTGGAAAGCAGCAAGGACTATCTGATGCCTTATTGAAGAGATCGTATCTTGTACCAAAGGCTGAAGAAGTAGCGTTTGATCAACAATGTATGATGTTGTTGAAGCTAGAGCAATTTCGGCTTTGCGCTACTATTGTGCCAATTGATGCTGACTTCTTGAACCAGGTATGTGCCGTAACTATTGAAGATCCAATAGCCATTGATATCAAGCAGCGTACCAATGACGACAAGTTCAAGGTGGAGGGAGATCTTTTATACTTTGAGGAGCGGTTGTATATTCTAAAAGGACTAGCACGACTCCGAGTTCTTCAATCTCGCCACAATTTTCCAGCTATGGGATATTTTGGATTCAACAAGACCTTAGAGCTTATTTCTTGAGATTTTTGGTGGCCCCAAATGTGGAAGGATGTGAAAGATTTTGTCCTCTCCTGCGATATTTGTTCAAAATCCAAGAATCCTCGACATCGTCCTTATGGACTTCTACAACCATTGCCGATTCTACGTCGACCATGGTCTTCAGTTTCTATGAACTTCATCATGGATCTACCATCATCGAACTCATCTGACAACATCTTTGTCGTAGTAGATCGGCTTACAAAGATGGCGCACTTTATTCCTTGCAAGAAGACATTGTCTAGTGAAGTCACAGCAAGGCTCTTTCTCGATAATGTGTATCGATATCATGGACTACCAGATGATATCGTATCAGATCAAGGAACCCAGTTCGTATCAAAGTTTTGGAGATCTCTTTTTGAGATAGTGAAGGTGGATATCAAGCTTTCTTCGGCTTTCCATCTTCAAACTGACGGCCAAATGGAACGGGTGAACTAAGCCTTGGAACAATATTTACGATGCAGCATCAACTATCAACAAGATGATTGGACCGCATATCTGTCGCTAACCGAGTTTGCATATAACAACACCCTCCATGTGTCGATTCAATATACACCATTCTTTGTTAACTATGGATATCATCCGAAGCTTGATTTATTGAGTCTGTCAACGAATAACAATCCAGCAGCTGAAGGACTTACGAAGCAACTATCAGAGCTTCAAACTACGTTGAAGCTTCAATTACAATCCGCTCAAGAATCCTACATGGCATCTGCAGATAGATTTCGAAATCAAGCACCTACTTTCAAAATTGGAGATAAAGCATGGCTTCTTCGATGGAATATCAAGACCAAGCGACCATGTGATAAGTTGGACTATCGAAGATTGGGACCATTTATCATCCAAAAGCAAATCAATCCAGTGGCGTACTGTTTGGAATTATCGGCTTCTATGAAGGTACATCCAGTCTTTCATGTTTCTCTGTTGGAACCTTATTGAGAGTTGTCCTTTCCTGGAAGAGTGCAATGTCTGCCACCTAGTATTGAGATCGAGAACCACGAAGAATACGAGGTCAAAAAGGTGTTAGATTCACGGCAAAGATGGGGCAAGTTGGAGTATTTTGTTCATTGGTGCGGCTATGACATTAATGAGCGAACGTGGGAACCATCTGAAAATCTTGGCAATGCACGACAAAAGGTACAAGAGTTTCATCAAAAAAATCCTCATAAACCTAAGTCGGTTCGACGATAGCTTCTTTCTGAAGCTTGCTCACCCAAGAATATAAGAAAGGAAGAGAGTACCACCAAAACTAGTAGTTGATAAAGTAGAATTTTTTCAATAGCCTTATAATATGGATAGCCAAGAGATAGATACTATGTCAGTCAGATTATCTCAACTCACTAGCTCACGAAGGCGACCCCGAGATGAAGAACCGCCTATACTACGATGACAACGGAGGATACCGAGTAACCGATTACTGGTGATTGTACTTGAGTTCAAGCCTGCTTACGATGGTCAGCCAGAAGGCGTGTTTGTAGGAAAATTTCACAATGAGGATACGGAAGTTCATGCTTGGTCAGAAGTCAAAGGCGTGGGCCACTACTGTTGGCTTCAAGGGTTGATGAACCACTTGCCTCGTGAACAATAGTTGGAGTTCATAGGAGACGTTATGCGACAGATCTTCATTTTCTTGTGCTGGTATTGATTAACAATAATATTGCTTCTCAGAGACCGCGAAGCTAAAGGAGGGGGTGATGTTAGGGACATAGTCCTTAGAACCTTCTAGAAGCAAGTCTTCGGAACCTTCTAAAAGCTTTCTAGTTGATGGAAGTTACTTGAGAAGCTTCTTAATTGGTGGAAGTTGCTTGAGAAGCTTCCTAGTTGATAGAAGTTGCTTGAGAAGCTTCTTAGTTGGTGGAAGTTGCTTGAGAAGCTTCCTAGTTGGTGGAAGTTGCTTGAGAAGCTTCCTAGTTGGTGGAAGTTGCTTGAAAAGCTTCTTAGTTGGTGGAAGTCGCTTGAGAAGCTTCCTAGTTGGTAGAAGTTGCTTGAAAAGGTTCCTAAATAAGAGTATATATTAGAATCGAGGCTGAAGAGTTCTTCAATCTCGACAACACATCTCTTGGAGCTCTAGCTCACCTCTCTAGTGTTGTTCTTGTATTCATGTGATTAATCTAGTTCTTGCCAGTTCTTCTTAAACTTCTTGTTAGATCTCAAGCCTGTATTTCTATGTCCGTGACAATATGATGTAACTTATGTTGCAATCAAAAAGATCCATATTTTATAACAAGACAATCGATTCGTAATATTATATATTTCATAATTTTGATAACTTGTAATTGATATCAAGTGGAATGATGATGTACTTATTAGCTAATTTTTCAATGGATTACAATATGAGAGAAAGAAATTGATGCTCAACTTATTTGATCCTCAAACATTGACTCTAGCAATTGACTTTGTTGTGAAGCATGACAATTAACTTTTTGAATTTTGATCTGAGAGTCAAACAAGTAAGCCTCAATGTTACTGTAATTCAATGGAAATACCAATGCCTCCTCAATACATACATTCAAAAATATAGAAGATATGGAAATTGATGCAATATATTTTAAAGCTCTTACTGAGTAAGAAAAGACTTATCGATGTCAGGAAGGATTGTGCTTATATTGTGGAAAACCTAAGCATATTTTTTAAAATTTTCAAAGAAGCGATCCAATTATAAAATGAAGAGTATGAATGTTAAAGAAGATAATATATCAAAAAATAAGTTTGTCCATCTACAATAGGGACCGTGCAACTATAACCTTATACAATACCTAATGAAGGTCCTATTCTCTCTTTAGAATCTTCTCCTTGTTTTATATTAAATATTATTTTAGGACCTATATATTACAAAGCCTCTACTTTGTTAGATTCAAGAGCCTGAACGTCTTTCTTAGATGAAGAATTTACTAAAAGACTTAACATATCTTTAGTAAGGAAAACTAAACCTATTCATGTAGAAGTCATGGATGGTCATCCGTTATCTTTTAGAGATGTAATTCACAAAATCCTTCTTATAGAAGTAATAATTAGTGGTCATAATAACTTTACGGTACTTAATATTATTAGATCTCCTTCTAATTCAATTATTTTATGTTTATTGTAGTTGAAAAAATACAACCTTCAAGTAAATTAGATTTCTTATACTCATGACTTTTCTAAAAGTAAAACTAAGAGTGTAGTTAATTAAGTAGAAAATCATAAGTCTAGTACAATTAAACCTATATTTGTAGGTACAAGATTTTTTTTGCATGTTGCAAAAGAAGGATCACTTTGTATCATTTATGTCACATCCATTTCTAATGGTGCAAAGACTTCAAGTGGTATTCTAAGCCAATATCAAGATTTTTTAAGATGTATTAGAAAAAAAGAATGTGAATATTCTTTCAGAACATTATTTCTATGACTATTCAATTGACCTTCAAGAAGAAGCACAACCAATATTTGGACCAATCTATAATTTATCACAAAATGAGTTCATCAAACTCAAGGAATATATTGAAGAGAATCTAGCCAAGAACTTCATATGTCATTTTAAATCTCCAACAAGAGCCCCAATTCTATTTTTGAAGAAAAAAGATAGATTATTATAGATGTGTGTTGATTATAAAAGACTCAAAAAGATCCCATGAAAAATAGGTACCTACTACCTTTATTATCTAAACTTCTTGATCAATTGAATCAAGCTAAGATCTATATAAAAATAAATCTATGAAGAGCATACAATTTGGTATGCATCAAAGAAGGGGATGAATAGAAGACTGAATTTCAAACCAAATACAAATATTTTGAATATAATGTCATGCCTTTTGGACTTATAAATGCACCAACACCTTTTTAACATCTTATGAATGATATTTTTTAAGAATTTTTGGATGATTTTATTGTCTGTTATCTAAACAACATCTTGATCTATTCTAAGAATATAGAAGAATATGAACTTCATATTTATCATGTGTTATAAAAATTAAGAGAAGTGGGATTCTATGCCAAGATAAAAAAAAAAGTGTATATTTTATACTATTCAAGTTGATTTCTTAGGTTACATCATTTCAAATGATGGATTCATGATAGATTCTAAAAAAATTCAAACTATTATGGATTGGTCCGAGATGTCTAATGTTTTTTAAAATTTACCAATTACTATCAGATCTTCATCAAGGACTTTTCTTAAATTGCAGCTCCATTTATATGTTTGACTTGTAAAGACAAACTTCAATAGAATCAAGAAACAAAAGTAGAATTTGATGCTTTAAAGACAACCTTTGTTTTTGCACCAATCTTATATTGTGTTGACATCTCTTAGACATTTCTTATGGTAATAGATGCATTGGACTTTGCTTTTGGTGCTATATTATCACAAATAGGAATAAATGATAAACTTCACTCAATAGCTTTTCATTCTAGAAAATTTTTAGTAGTCAAAACTAACTATGAGATCTACATCAAAGAGCTTCTTACAATTATGGATTCTTTTTAAGAATGGCCTCATTATCTAGAAGGCACTTCCAATTTAGTCACTGTGTATACAAATTACAAGAACCTCAAGTATTTCATGTCAATTTGTGTTTTAAATTATTGTTAGGCTCATTAGAGCATGTCCTTATCAAGATTTGAATTCAATATTACTTATCGGCTTATAAAACAACAAGATTTATCTAATTTCCTTTCTAAACGTTCTTACCTTGCATCTAAAGAAGAAAATGTAGCTTTTGATTAATAAAAGATAATTTTATTGAAACCAAAATAATTTTATCTTTAAGCAATGAAATCAATATTGACTATTGATTCAACTTTTATCAAACAAATTCAGTCAAGTATGTCCTCTAATCCTCTTATTCATGATATCAAGAATACTTCTTCTAAGTCTTAGTTTGAATTCAAGAACAATCTACTTTATTTTGAAGGATGCTTATATGTACCAAAAAGAGAAGTACATTTACATATTCTTCAAGCACGTTACAACTTTCTAGCATTAGGATATTTTTGATGCAACAAGACTCTAGAGCTAATATTTAGAGATTTTTTGTGGTTATAAATGTAGAAAGCTATAAAAGACTTTGTTCAATCATATGACATTTGTTCAAAGTCAAAAACTCTTTAACATTGATCTTACGGACTTCTTCAACCATTACCTATTCTAAAACAATCATGGTCTTTTATTTCTAAGGATTTTAATATAAATCTTTCAATCTCAAAATCATATGATTCTATACTTGTGATAGTAGATTGTTTTATGAAAATGACATATTCTGTACCATGCACAAAATCTATTACAAGTGAAGAAACTGCCAAGCTTTTTTTTGACAATATCTATTGATATCATGGATTGCCGAAAGATATTATCAAGGACCATATTCAAGATAAGGATTCAAGACTTAAAAATAGAGATAGCTTGATATTAGAATAATAATTGAATATAAAGCAAAAAGGTCCTAGTTAAGCAATCAAAAGTGAGTTGTCAAGATTGAAGATCCTCTTAGCCTTGTCTCCTATATATATTAGGTCTTAGGAACTTGCAAAATATGTCATTCATTAAGTATTGGAATATAGCTAGAACATTGATAAGTCCAAAAGGTATGATATTACATTCAAAATATCCATACCTAGTGTAAAATGCTATCTTCCATTCACCTCTCTCCTTAATGTATATCAAGTTATATGTGCCTCGTAGATCAATCTTTATAAAGATCTTTGCTTGGTTAATTTGATCAAGAAGTTTGGATATTAACAGCAATGGATATCGATTCTTTATCGTGATTTTATTAAGACCATGATAATCGACACACATTCGTAAGGATCCATCTTTTTTCTTCTCAAATAATATCGAAGCACTAGTTGGTAACTTGGAATGTTGAATAAAATTCTTAGCCAAATTTTCTTCAATGTATTCTTTTAAAGTTGCAAGCTTATACTTGGATAAATTATAGATAGATCAAAATGGTGGTTGAACACCTTCTTGAAGGTCAATCGCTTAATTATAAGAATCATGCTTTGGTAGGATATTTGTATTTTGTTTTTCAAATACATCTGTAAAATCCTTATATGCCTTTGGAATTTATTGTTGTAGCAACCACAAGTTCCAATTGTAGATTTGCGTAGATAACAAATATAGTACTTTCTTTAGTCACCCTCACAAATGCTCTAGCTTGAATAAATAAATGTTATTTAAGTTTTGGCTTATCGGGTGTTAGATGCTTTTTAGAGGTTCTATGAACTACTAGAGAAAATTCTAACTTTTGTGTTATCCAATCTATCTATGGATTGTATTTTTCAAGCCATGAGAGCACTAAAATAATTAGACTTGATAGTGATTTAATGACATTAAATACTACTTACCTACTATGGTTGTCAAAGGTTATTTTTAATGGAATCGTTTCATGAGTGATGCCTCCAGAGAATAAAGATCGACCATCTATTACTTCTACATGTATGGCTTTGGATTTTTTAATCATACAAATTTTATGTAATCTAAAAAATTCTTCTTCAATAAAACATGCAGAAGCTTTCAAGTCAAGTAATACATAACAATCTAGTTTCGTGACTCCTAACCGTACAAGCATAGTAAAACAATAAGAAGAGCTCGCAGAGAATATAGAAACTTTTTTGGTTTGTGAAAGTGAAGAATCCAGCTGCACGGTCTCTATTGAGGCTAGACGTACTTGTTTTTTTACAATGCTTTTGATAACATTGCCTCATTCTTCATTCAATATGTATATTGGTATTTCTCTAAATAATTATTAGCCTTATGGCCAAATTTTCTACAATATAAGTATAGGCTAAGTTTCATTTGATGTTTTTTTTTTTTTTCTTTATTTTTTTTTTCTTTTCTTTTTTTTTTGCTCAGAAAGAGGTTTGAAGAAAATTACATCAATCTGCTTATCTTTTACTTCCAATTATTGATTAGAATTAGGTGGTGAAGAAACTGTAAAATAATTGGTATGTACATGTAGTGTAATTCAAGAACATTTATCTTGTCATCATTGAAATAAATAGTTATCAGACTTCATAGCTTGACTAATAGCTTCATTGAGTATTAGAAGATCTGGCATAGACAACAATAAGTCCTTAACATTGTTTCTTAATTCTCAATGAAACCAATGTATCTTCTCTCCAATTTATATCACATGCTAATTGTTAGAAATCTAAAGTATATGTTGAACTTAGCCATGTTTGAAATAGACATAGCCATTTGAAAATTGGAACCTTTCTTGTAATTTAATATGGTAGTTGAGGCACTCCAACTCTTTGACCATTATGTATGGTCATATATAGTTTTTCATTCTTCTTCAACAAAGTCTTTGTCCTAATCTTTAATGCTTCAAGAGTATTAATAATAGAATCTAATTTGATCTCTTTTGAGTGTGACATATTGACTTTTCCACCATCTGCCATAAAAAATCAAAGAAACACATTCCTTCAAAAAAAAAAAAAAAAAAAAAAAAAAAAAACTTGATCTATGATATAAAGAAAAGAAACCAAAATAATATTAAGAAAAAAAAAATATTAGTCTAAAGAAAGATAATCTGCAACCTTTAAAATACTATAGTACTTCTAAGAAGAGGGATAATCCACTCTTTGTTAAGAAATACCAAGCTCCTAATATTATTTTATAGCAGTCTTGATAAACTATAAAAGATCATATACAAGATAAGGATTCAAGACTAAAAAAATGGAGTTAGCTTGACATTAAAACAATAACTAGATACAAGGCAAGAAGGTCCTAATTAGACCATAAGAAGTGAATTATCAAGACTGAGGATCCCCTCAGCCTCGACTCCTATATATACTAGGTTCTAAGAAGCTTCTTGAAAAGTTTTTATGAGGCTTGAAAACAAAGTAAGCCTAAAATCCTTCTTCAGCAACTTCTTAAATCATCTAAAGTCTCCTAGAACCTTCTAAGACCTCCTATGACCTTCTAGAACTTTCTTAGAATCTATTGGAACCTTTTAAAACCTTCTAGAATCTCTTGGAACCTTCAAGAGCCTTCTTAGAACCAATTGGAACCTTCTGAAATCTTCTAAAATCTTCTAAAATCTTCTAGAATATTTTAGAACCTTCTTCAATTGTATGTCCATGACAGATATTATATCAAATAGGGAGATTCAATTTATATCAAGATATTGGAGAAGTCTTTTTAAGATTTTAAAGATGGACATAAAGCTTTCTTTGGCCTTTTATCTTCAAATTGATGGATAGAGAAAGCACATAAACTAAGTTTTGGAGCAATACTTAAGATGTACCAATAATTATCAATAAGATGATTGGAGAATCCTCTTGCCATTAGCAGAGTTTGCTTATAATAATATGATGCATTTTTCCATGCAACAAATACCTTTCTTTCCTAATTATGGTTAACATCCATGATTTGATGCTTTTGACTTTTCAAAAGTTGATAATCTTATATCAGAAGGTTTGATAAATTATTTATTAGAGCTACATGCAATAATAAAGGTACAATTAAAGGAAGCTTAAGAACGACAAAAGATCATTGCGAATGCTTATCAAAAAGAACAACTATAATTTAATGTAGGTAATAAGATATGATTGCTTCATTGTTATATCAAGACTATTCGTCCTTCTGATATGTTGGACTATCACAAGCTTGAATCTTTTCATATTTGTAGAGAAATCAATCTAGTTGCTTATCATTTATATCTATCGGAAGAAATGAAGATCCATCCTATCTTCCACATGTCTCTCCTTGAACCATACAGGACTATGAATATACCAAGAAGAAGATAAGCTCCACCTCCTCCTATAAAAGTAGACAATAATAAAGAGTTCAAAGTGGAAGAAGTTCTAGACTCAAGGCAACACCAAAATAAATTAGAATAACTTGTCCATTAGAATAGATATGACATCAATGAATGCACATAGGAGCCATTAAAGAATCTTGTAAATGCAACAAAGGCAGTGAAGGCTTTTCATCGATGACATCCATCTAAATTAAGATGAAGAGTAATAAATCTTTGGTATAAAAGAAACAAGGTCTAGAATAGATTGCATTCTATCTTCTATCTTTTTTTGTAGCTTTTGTATATTTGTGACACTAAAGAGATGGAGAATAAAGAATCAGAAGATTCAACTCAAGAGCTTTTATTTAGAAACTTATCAAATGAGACATTACAATTATCACAACCTTTAAGATGAAAAAATTGAGATGAAGATCCTCAAGAACGACATATCTTTCCTCAAATAGATGATAAGATACAATGTATTTGATATCACAACGTTAGAAGAGACTCTCAATGTTTGCTCATTTTATTAGAGGTAATAATAACTTTTGAGAGTATTTTAAATATTGTATTTGAAGGAAGTTATGAAGGCCTCAACAACGATGAAATAATAGGATGAACTTTTTACCCTGGTATGGGATACTATCGATGGCTAAGAAGGCCTATCAACTATCTTTGAAGAGAACAAAGATTGGAATATGTAATAAATATAATTTCTGACATCTTGGATTTTTTCAACATATAAAGACCAATCTTTGTGGAACTCATCTCTAGAAGGGAAAATAATGTCATGGACATACACATGTTAATCAATAATTACCTATATGATTTAGATAATAATATGTAAAAGTAGGTTAATTCTATAATATCTTTTATAGAAGCTTTTTAGAAGCTTCATAGATGGTATTTTGACTTTATAAGTATCTTTGATTGACTTTTAAGGTTAGAAATATGGTTAACAAGTTGGCCATGTACCACATATGTTGATAGCTTGAAGAACAAGCTAACTATATAACTCACACATAGAAAACTTGCCTTATAAGCTAAAGCATGTGTCCTGCAAAGTTAACACATATTAGAAGTCCTATAGAATATCGCCATGTAGCTTCTAGTTAGATAGTATATATAGAGGCAAGACTGAAGCCCTCTTCACTTTTGTCAACTCTTTTCTTGCTTCTAATCTAGATTTAAGAGTCTCTAGTTTTTTGTCTTTTGGAAATAGCGATTTTAGTTTCTTTTTAATATACATACTACTTTATTGCTATTTTTTCACTTTTCTTTTAATATAGATTTTTCAAGTTTATGTATCCTCTTTCAGTTCATGACTTTAATAAGTGATGGTTAATTTGTTTAATCTATCACCCTCAAATTAATCTTTTAACTTTTAATAATTCCTATAATTTTTTTATTTAATAAAATGATTTTTTTCTTCTTTTCATATATCTCATTTGCTTTGTAAGTTATTACTTTACTTCTTCTTTATTTATACATGTTCTTAACTTTATTTTATTCTAGTTATTAGTTTAGTTTGTCAACAATCTAAATTTGAAGATATTTTTTTAATAAATAAAAAATTTCTATCATGTCTTTTGATAATTTGCATGGATATATTGTTCTATGCATTAATTAAATGGTTCAATATGTAATATTTTTTAATTATTATTAAATTATCTTGTAGCTCATGATGTAACTAAATTTTCTTTAATTATTATTTTTATCATAAAATTGATTCTATTTACTAAATCTACCAAGTTTATATTATTTTGTTATTTGGTTGTACATTATTAATAAGAAAAATATTGTTATTATTGCCTTCTATGGATTCTTGTATTTAAAAACTTATTAATTATATTTAATATCTCATTGGATTATTTTACAGCCATTTTATTGCCTCTTATTTGTTTTCATTTTTATTTTTTGATTTTATTTTATTTCATTTTGATTTTGTTGTTGTTTTTGACTCTTTGTCTATGTCCTTGTATTTTATTTTTTTTATTATTCATTTTTTCTTCTTTATATTATACATGGCTCTTCTTATCTTTGAATTAAGTGTATAAAAAAATTATAATTTTAAAATAAATACAAACAAATTTACTTGTTATTATTTGAAATAATTTATTGAAGTATTTGCTTCTTCTTCTTTGTCTTCTTCTTTGATTATTACTTTTTATTCAAATACATACATTGAATCTTATAAGGTCTAAACTAAGAAGTTTTAAATTCAAAAGAAATTATTTTTTGTCTTTTAAATATGGTTATTGACTCAAAAGGCTTTAGCTTTTGCTCCACTTAGGTTTTTTCTATTGTCTTTGTTCCAATCTGGTATTTATTTATTTGTATAGGCTATCCAAATTCCATTAATTCATAATCAATTTGTTAATACTTATTAAAGAATTCACTTTAGTTCTTCTATATTACAATGATTAGATAAATAATATTTGATTGGAATTAGTTGGTAATAATTATAAAGTAATTAAAATAATGTGTGTACAATACTAATTTTATAGGTCATACAATAAGAAATAAAACCATAAATAATTAAAAATCTTAATTAATTTTATGCTTACTACAAGTTGACAAGTAAATTTCTAATGAAGTACTTAATTATTTTTATTAATATACTTTCTTGAGATTGGCACATAACCAACTTATAATATTTGAGTGAAAAATAGTTTATTAAATATTTAATAAATTTATTCATGAATAATTTTTTTTATCATAAAGAAGATATTTAATTTTGTAAAAGTTTGTTTTTATGAAATTTAGATAGATATTACTATTATGTTTTTTTTTTTTAAAAAAAATCTTTAGCTTTAATTTAATTATTAGTGTGATTTAAGTCTACAAAAATATAATAATTATTCAAATATTTTGATGCAAGTTTGGTAGATCTTATAAATTACTGTATACTATTAATATAAATAGACAAATACTATTGATAATCAACATTAAGAATTTTAAAAGTTATTAATTTATAAAAAAAAAAAGTAACAATCCTTGTTATTCGAATTTATCTATTTTAGGATTTTTTGGCCTCTAATTATTGCAATACTTGTTGTAGAACTAAATATTCATAATGCCAATCAAACAATTCGTCTACTAAGATGAATATTATGGGTATATGGGCCAAAGTAGTTTAAAGCCATAGAAAATGATTGCATGCCTAAATACAAATACTATTTAATGCATATCAACTATTTAAATTCTTTATAAATATAGTTATATTTGTAGTTAAATCTACAACTTGTATTATTGGTTCTCATTATACCTTATAATTTAAAGCATTAACCATAGTATCTACTTTTCTATGGTTTTAAAATTACAACAAAGTTATATTCCATAAATAATAATAGCCATTATGTAACTTGATTTGACACTTGAATTTTTTTGATCAAATAAATAAATGCTATATGATTAATAAAAATAATTATATTATTTTTTAGCAAGTAGTATTGGATTTTTAAAACTAAAATAATGACAATTGATGTCATGTAAATTATACTACTTGCATCAATTTTCTTTAACTAGAAAATTTACAATCTTTGTATGTCATGAAGAGATATAATAATGACAATTGATGTCATGTAATATATCATTTATAGAAGGTAAAAGAAATAGATTCTTACATGTTGTATTGTTTGATTACTTAGTAATAAATTTAAGTTTAGATAGGTTTTTTTTCTTTTAAATTAAATTACTATAATTGTTGACAAAATAAATGCATCATTGAGTATTTTAACAAAGCTTGTATCTAATACTTAATTAATATCTTTTAAAATAACAGTTTTGTAATTTGGATTTATCTTATAGTAAACTTAATGGCTGGATGTCAAGATCTAACTAAATTATGTTTTTTGAAAATTGCAGTAAAACATTTCTTGAGCTTCTTCAATAACCAAACAAATACATCATAGTATTCTTTTAGTACTCATCTATGCAATTTTGCCAATTTCAATTCTAATTACATATTGGTTTATAAATATTTAGATTTTAAAATTTCAAATGTATATTTTTATATACATTTTAAATATTATGCAAAATTAAATTACATATCTTGAAATATTTCTAAAAAATCAAAAAATATATATTACAAGATTATATATAAACTATCTTTGTTTATTACACTATAAATTTTATATATATATATATGTTATAATCAAAAAACATATTTTTTATTTTTCTTTCGTATTTTTCTATTACTTAAGTATATTACTTTTACATCATTTAAATAAGATATTAAATAATATTAATAAAAAAAATATAATATTATAATTTTTTTCCTTTTGTGATTATTATTTGCATCATATATATTTTATATATCAAGAATATGTTCAAATATAGAACTTTTAAAGCAAACCAATCTTTTTTTATAATAAAAATCATTTTTGTTTGGCTTTAAATTAATCATAGGTTATTTTATTGTATGTAATTAATTTATTAAAATATATATCTTATTTTAATATAAATATTCCCAAATTTATCATTGAAGTAACTTTTAAATTCAATACTTAAAAATATATATATATATATATATATATATATATATATATATTATAAAAAAATTATATAGATTAATTAATATAAACAACATGAAATTAAAATTTTAATATATAAATTTGTAGTCATTATAATAATTAATATAAAAGTTAAAAAATTAGCTACCACTATTATTGGTTCATGCACTTAATGTACAAATTCTGTATTATTTGATAAATCCATGACTAAAATTTATTGTTTTTACAAAACCAAGATGAAGATTTACAATATATAAGACAATCTCATGTACAAATTCTAAGTTTTTACTCTTATTTATAATCAAAATTTTTCTCAACATTATTACATAAAAAAACAAATAAATAGTAGCAAAAACATCATACATAAGCCAATTGAATTTTCCATCAAGTTGAAGAATTACATCAATTATGAACACCACAATTCAAACTATATATTTGACAAATATGCAAATAAACAAGAAAACTACTGAATTTCAAACAGTTTTTTGGCAACTTTAAACAACAAATGTCACACACTTGATTAACGTGTGTACAATAATCAAACATAAGATACTTTTCTAAAAAAAGATATATATTATTTTATATATATATATATATATATAATTATGTGGACTAGGTACATGAACAATTGATAACAAGCAGCCTGCTTCCAACACGGCCATCGACGCAGTCGCCTATCCAGCTCAAACCCTACGCGAAGTGGCGAAAGAGAGTGAGACAAAGAGAGAGCGAGAGAGATCGAGCGAGCGGAAAATTTCGTAGTTCGAATATCAGATCTCAATGCGACGATCGTGGAGCTTCGCAAGAATCCAACACGACGCGGTGATGTTCATGTAGAGGATGGAAGAAAACCTACATCGCCTTCTATAGTGGATTTTATATTCCGATCTTCAGATTTGGTGTCCACCTGACAGGGCGACTGCTTGGCACGAGCAATGACGCTGATTTCAAGCTTCGAATCGAATTTTTTAGCACTTTGTGTCGATGGTGTTTGTCGTTTCTGATACAATTCTTTGACTGCGTCCGTTCCTCTTTCGAAAAGCGGTTGGAAATATTGCGCTGGAGTCACTGTAGGCACATTCGCGAACTCCATTCTGGATTTCTGCCGATTGTATCTCTTGAACTCTCGATTTTCTGCATTATTGATCGTGTGGATACGCCTTTCTATACTTCTCAGTTAAGGTTTGATTCTTCAGCAATCAATTCTTCATTGCTGCGATTAGCGGAGAGTCGCGAAATGGCGACGCTGCGGCAGAAGCAGCAGTATTTTGTGTTTGTCCATGGGGCTCAGCACGGGGCGTGGTGCTGGTTTAAGACCATCGAGCTTCTTGAGCAAGCTGGACATCTCACCAAGGCCGTGGACTTGGTGAGTGCAGGCGATAGCTCTGTGAACGCCGATGACGTGGAGTGTTTCGACCATTACAACCAGCCTCTCTACGAGGTGCTCGAATCCCTTGGCACTAATCAGAAGGTTAGATTCGATGATTTCACTTCAATTGCTTAGTGTCATCAATTAGGGATCAGATTACGCATCATCTTCTACATTGTTCAGGTTTTTATGGTCGCCGTATCGTTGCTCTTCATCAGCAAGAGCATCTAGAGAAGGAGAAGTAAGATGAGCTTTACTTGTGCGATTTTGTAGCTTCACTTTTGTTATCGATGCGATCCATACGAAAGCAATCCGTTTTCTATATTATCTGGTTAAGACATTCCGAGCACTGGTGCTTATCATGCAGGTTATTCTCGTTTGTCACAGCATGGGTGGCACAACTGTAGCGCGGGCATGTGAGCGATATCCTCTTCGCATTCATGTGGCAGTCTACATAGCTGGTGCTATGCTCAAGAGTGGAATGTCGCAGAGTGAAAATCACGACGAGGCCAGCAAAACTCACCTAGAGAACTCTAATCTTCGCTTAGTGACTAGCGATTTGTTGTGTTGATGTTCACCTCAGAATTTTATGAAGACAACACAACACTAACTATCAAGTCTTGTGAAACAGGTATTCAGAGAAACATCGAAAGATGCACAGTTCCACTTCGGCAAGGGGGAACAAAATCCTCCAACCTCGTGCTGGCCATCCTTAGAGATTGTTACGAAAGCTTATTATAATTTGTGCTCCTCTGAGGTATTGCTCTCTAAATCTTTCACACGATGAAGACATGTCGTTGTGTAGTTTGAATGTAGGTTTTCGTGATGTCGTCCTATCTTCACTTGTTTTTTGTGAATTTGGATTTCTTAGGACTTGCTTACATTCTGGCCTTGAGTTACAGGACATTCAGTTTGCAGCGAAGCGTTTGGGAGGAGTACCAATAATGTGTGACGATGCCACAATATTCACAGCGAACTATCATAGTGTCCCGCGTGTGTACATTCGGACCTCTTTTGACAAAGCTATAGCGCCTCATTTTCAGGATCGGTACGTATTGCAAAACCCTCCAACAGAGGTCCTTCATTTAGAATCAGACCACAGTCCATTTTTCTCTGCTACGAGGGAGCTTAATGAACATCTGTTGTATGTTGCTGCTACGTATGCAAACTAATGCTGCTACACTCGCCTTCTAAGAAGGGTTACGAAGGCTTGTGGTTGATATAGCTTTTTGTAAAATGGAGGGTAGGTTGCACAAAGTAAGTCCACTTTAGTCGATACCTAAGAAATTTATCCTTTGCATCGATGAGTCATTGGTTTAATATTCACAGTAGGTCTGACTTGCAATCCATGATCGTGTCTGTTTCAATACAAGTGACTAGTGCTTCAGCTTTATTTAATAGGTAATATTACATTTAGAGACGCTTGTGCTTCCTATTACTCTATTTCCGTTCTGTACAAATCTGCGTCCCAACGAATCCTGATCAAACTTCCGGAAGATCGAGTGTCTTCCTGGCTTGAGAAAATTTGTTCAACAGCATTCGAAATTCCTTGAAACATCTTGAGCATAATTTCTTAAATACAGTCGAGCAAAATTGAATGGTGTATCTCTCCTCCTGCATCTGCTGTGTAACCTCTACAGGGAATGGTGTAGTTGAAGAGTCTATCCGGGATGAAGTCAACAAGTGAGTAGTATTATCTCTACTTTGTCATAGACCCAATTAGTCCTTCAAATTCTCAAGAGTGAGGCTTTATGCTCTCCTTGAACGAATTCTAGCAAGATTAAACACTGTATTTTGAGGTTCATTTCAACTAAATGACTTCATTATGAAGCCATTCCATACAGTTTTTGCTCTTGCATTTTATTATCTTCTGTTCATGTGGAGAAAATGTGCCGAATGAAGAGTTGGACTTGTTAGTCTCGTTAACAAAGTTATTGTCACCTTGAGTTAGTTATTACTTTTACGATACTATAACCACATTACCTGGAGCTTGTCCACATTTAAGACGTGCACTGCTCCTCCGTGTTTCTCTCTTTTTTGTTCTTATTCATACAATAGGCAGAAGCTTATTGCTCTCAATCCAGTTCCTAAAGAAGTCAAGCTCTCTAACTCTAACTATAGCGCGTGGAAATATCATGTTACTTATGCAATGAAGGAGCAACTATGGAGCATTTTGGAACCACCAAAGGACAACAAGAAATCACAAGAATTGAATTACAAAAACCAGGAAGCAATAATCAACATTTTGGTTTACTCCATCAGACTAGATTTATTGGGAAACTTAATCAGCTTTCACGATCCAAAGAGCCTTTAGGATTTTCTTGAAGAGACTTATGACATCAATATAGACAGTAGGAAGTATCATCTGAAGAACAAGTTTTTAGTTGTCACCATAAACGAGGAGTCTAGATTCAAGTTATATTTCAACAAGTTCAAAACCATATTGTCTCAGCTTTCATTTTTTGGCGTTACCATTGCAGATTTTGACTTAGTTCAGATTGTAATGAAGAACATACCACATAGTTACGACCACTTCCTGCAATATTATACAAGTGCAGGTAAGTATCTATAGTTCAATGAATTGCAAACCAATGTCATGCTTGAGGAGAGCAGTCTTGTTATGAGGTTAAACGAAAAAGAAACAAAATATGGCTCAAACAAAGCTCTCTACTTTCGGACTAACAAGCCAACTCAACTTATTCAGAACTTGGTGAGTCTCTTGGGGAGACCACCAAACATTGCAACAAGCTTCCCCAATTTAAACTTGTGCAACTACGGTAGAAGAAACACACATTGGAAAGGGATGTGTCAAGAGAGACTTGCTGATATACTCAAGCTAGAAGCTGATAGACATAACAAACCAAGTTTTGCTAACCTTATGCAAGGAAAAAATTTATGGAGCCTTCTTTTGATAGCATGGATCTTTCTTACCAAGAAGATGTTTTGAAGCAACTGTTTTTGCATTAGATATTCAAGGGAATGACTCTAGATGGTACTTTGACTTTGATGCTACAAAACATGTTAGTGGAAGTAGGAATTTCTTTGATAGTCTAGAAAAATATGAATGAAATGTCAAAACCACAAGATGGCAAAATTATGCCATTATTGGACGTGGTATTGTAATATGTGTTGTCTTGTTTGAAAATGCACCAAGCATTTGGCTGTGGAAGGTGAAGTTGTGCTTTACAAATATCCAAGAAATCCTAATAGGTTTCATCCAAATAAGAAGAATGTAATTCAAATTTTAATTCAAAAGTACTTATAAACCAATACAAAGTACTAAAAAACATTCTTCTTAGTAACTTCAACTATACATAAACTCTAATTGCCTTATTACTTTCATGATTAGGTAATTTTGATTTTTCTTTCGAGCCATAATCTTAGTCAATGAGCTTTAGCAAGCTATAATTTCTAATCTGACCATATACTTAGTGTGAAATTTTCATCTAAATGCCACTATAAGACTTCTATATGTTTGGAAAAATTCAGTTCAATCTGAGTTACAAATTGTGAAAAAAAGTTCAAAAACCGTACTAATATCTCTTGGCTACCACATTGAAAGTTGATATAGATGTTTTAATAGCAATTTTTTTTTCTCCAATTATTAAATTTAATTCAAAATCAGTATGAAGCTTAATCTTAAAGTCTTTTAACACCATGCCAAATTTTACTTTGATTCAATAAGTAGAACTTTAGATATCATAGAAATCCTACCTAATTCCAAACTGCCAACTTCTACTACCTTCTTGTATCAAAACCCAAATATCTTCTAATTGCATCTTTAAATTAATACAAAATTTTACACACTCTTAGTACACCCATTTAAACAAGCATTATCAAATTTTGAATTGTAGATGTGACACCAATTGCATGAACTAGTTGAAAGAACTAGCTCTAATTGTATTGCATAAATTCTAAATCATCAATATAAACCTTGATTTTGAACAACAATTGCAAAGTCATTCCAAACCCTATAAAAATAAGTTTTATACTTATAAAATAAGCTTAAAGCTAACTCATGAATCTTAATTGCTAATCTTGAAATATTTCTATAGTTTGCTCTATGCATCTATTTTAGTGGCTAGAGATCTGATTTTGACTTTGTTCTACAAACGACTGACCCCCGAGTATCAATCCAACCTATCTTAGGAATTTTTTAGCCTGATCCTACCTTTAACCTGATCTTAGTATCAATAATATTATTTATTTATTTCTTCTATCCTATTTTTATTAATTTATGACTTTTTGAAGATAGTAAAAAGAATTCTATAATTTAGAAGGTAAAATTACTAACCAACCTTTAATCTACCAGCTATGAAGACAAGAAAATAAACTAAGAGGCTTTTATAAAAGCCATGTTTAAATTTCTTAAATTAAATTCGAACCAAGATGATTAAATATTAATTAAAAATATTTTTGATTATATTTTCACCATATAGTTGTATTACAATACAACAATGGATCTATAAATTTCATCTTACCTTTTAAGAGAATAAAGAGCATATCCAACATTTTGTATGTTCCACGCCTCAAAAAAAACTTTCTTTCAGTGGGCTTAATAACCAACAAAAGGATGTATTACATGCTTCAATAAAAAAAAAGTATATATTATATAGCAAAGAATAAAAAAATACCATAGCATAAGAAAAAAAAAAAATCCTTAGGATAGACTGTATCAATTGATGATTTAAAATATTGAGATTGAAATACCACAATTTCCTTAGATTAAGGTAGAAATTTCTTTTGCCTTCATCTTAAATAGAATATCAATCCATTCTAATCTAAATATGGCTCTATATTAAAAATTATTAAAAAATAAAAAAAATAAAAAAATAACCATTTTTTAATGATATTTGGATCTAAGATTGCAAAGTATAATTCTTATTGATGGAAATAAATATGAAAAATTATACTTAAAAATATTAAAGGAATCTAGGTTGGCTACAACAACAAAACTAAAGACTATTTCTATTATGTATTAAAAGAGAAGAAATTAAAAATTACACAAAATATATGCTTTGACAAAACTTGTATATTATCTGGTAAATAATTTGGGCTTCCTTCCATATCATATCACCCAATTCAATTGCAATCTCTTTTGCCTCTTTAGTACAAATCATCACTACTACTTTTAATAAATCAATTACTATAGCTAATTGACAACAACATCGAGATGTCCTATTAAATATACATCTAAATTTGCCTCTTCATGCAACATACCATGTATCCATTAAAAATCTAGTCATTTGCAAGCTTCTACTAATAACATATTTTCTATTATCTAGATTGCATGAGAATATCACATACATTGCAAAACACTTAGTTGATCTAAATATATTATAAATAGATTATTTTTATATATTAGCTAAAAAAATAATAAATCTCTTCACTTATGCCAAAGCTAACTGACATTTAGACTAGCGCTTTACAATGGAACAAAAGAAAAATTCAACATTCAAAAATAAAACTTAAAAAGTTATTGACCTCTCTATGGATAATAATTTGATTATTAATAAAATGAGTGTATAAGACTAAAATAGATTTTGATGGACAACTAATCAAATTAAAAGCTAAGCTTATAGCCCAAAGATATCAATAAGTAGTAGAATAAGATTATTCCAAAATATTTGTCTCCCTTGTAAAGTAAAACTTCTTCTCGAAAAACTTATTTGTTTGATGTATCACAATAAATAATAGTTACAGCTATGATACATGTCTAAAAATAGCTAAGTATATGGCACCTATAACAAGTGAAGTACTAAAAAAAATTTCAAGTCATCTAAGCAATTGTGGAGATCTTAATGTTTATATACAATTGTCTTTATTATTTGGCTTTGTAACTACTAATTCTATAGCAAAGCCTTCTATTTTAACTTTAATATAAGATGAAGATATTAATATTAAAAATATTGTACATATTTTGGCTTATAAAGTAATGAATATACCTATATTTTTTAATATTGATCTCTTGGCTTCAAAAATTAAAGAAGTGAAGATCTCTCAATTAGCATATAAAATGTTGGAAGGCAAAGTGCTTATGCTATTGTTATAAGGGACTTAAGCAGTTATAAAGCTTTTTATATAAAAACATTTAGATAAATTATAAGCAAAGCTTGAAATTAAAGCTACTTCTATATTTAAAAAAGATTGCTTGAAGGCCTTAAATATAAATCCTTGAAGTGATGTACCATTAGCTACAAAGGTAGCAATTTTATCTCATATTGTATCTAGACATGCTCAAGAAAGTTATAATTTGTACTCAAGAATTGCACAATTAGTTATCAATAATAACATGCTTGTTGTTATTGTTCAAAGAGAAGTTAGAAGCCACAACACTTAGCATTAGCAAGGTTGGACACAAAATAAAGTGTCGAGTAAGATGACTCTTACTTCCAATACTTTTTACTTATAATTGGAGTTTATATTGATTGTAGATGAACTTATTTGTTTTCACCTTTCTTTCTTTCATCCAACTAGATCCTAAATTCCTCTTAACTTAGCTGTGATAATAGTAATATATTTTAATCTTTTATTATCTTTTTACTATTAGCAACTTACTTTGATTTAATTCTATGTGGTGGCAACTATTCAAGATCTTGTTGATCTTCAACACTTCTACTTAGTTAATTGTCAAAAGGCTTTTAAGCCTAATGCCTCTATCAACTTATGGTATCTATCCTTTACCAATGCTTTTATAAGCACATCAGTGAGCATATTTTTTGTAGCACAATACTTCATACTTATTATTCCATCTTCAATTTTTTTTAGTATAAAATGATGTTGAACATCAATGTACTTGATGTGTGAATGATGCTTTGGAATATTAGCAAATGCAAGACATCCTTGATTATCACAAGTTATTGGAGTTGCTTTCAATTGTACTAGTTCAATGTCTTCTAAAAATTTTCTTATCCAACATGCTTCCATTATACAATGATTTGCTACTATGTACTCAGCCTCCATGGTTGATCTTGCAATGGTAGGTTGTCTTTTTTAATTCCATGAAATAGCTCCCACTCCAATAAAGAATAGATATTTCATTATCAACCTTCTATCATTTACATTTTCAGCCCAATTCTCATCACAATATCCTTGTAAATCAATGTTATTACCACCAAGGCATAATTTGAAGTTATTTGTACCTTTCAAGTATCTCAATATCATTTTTATCATTTTTCAATGTAAAGATCCTACTTTAGACATGTATTGGCTCACAACACTCACATTGAATGCAAGATCCATTCTTGTGGCCACCATTGCATAACTGAGCATATTGCTATTTTGTATGGAATATATAGTATTTTGCCTCAATTTGTGCATATACTTCATTCGTGAGCTTCATCAACTTCAAATTGGTATCCAAAGGTGTTTTCGTAGGCTTGTACTCCTCTATATTGAATTATTTCAATATTTCTTCAACGTACTTGGTTTGGTTCATTGTCATGATCTTATTAATACAATCTCTTACAAACTCAACTTCTAAACACTAGTAGAACTCCCCCAAATCATTCATTTCATACTCTTTTTTTAATATAGCTTGCATCTAATCTATATTTTCATATTATAAGCCAAGATGATCAAATCATTAATATAGAGGATTACAATCAGCAAGAACTCTTTAGATTGTATTATATATAATAATTGATCATCCTCACTTCTTATGAATCCCTTATTGACAAAAAAATGTGTCAATATATTGTTATCATGGTCTTAATCATTGTTTCAATCTATAGAAGGATTTCTTTAATTTATATACAAGATGTGTATTGCCTTGTTGTACAAATCTTTGAAGTTGGTACATGTAAATGTCTTCTTATAATTAATCATTCAAAAAGGCCATCTTCACATCTATTTGGTGCATTTCAAGGTCCATTACTACCCCAATGGTTACAATGGTCTTAATCAGAGTGAATTTGGCAACGCGTGCATAAGTCTCACTAAAGTCGATTATAACAATTTGTGAATATCTTTTGGAAAATAATCTTGCCATGTACCTCACCACCATATCTATTCATCTCTTTTAGTCTTAAAGTTCCACTTACAATCAATACTAGATCGATTTTTTGGAAGAGGTGTCAATTCCCATTTACCATTGTTCATAAGAAATTGGTATTCTTCTTCCGTAGTTTTTTTCTACTTCATTGCATCTTGGGACTTTACAGCATTACAAAAAGACAATGAATTAGTAAAAAGAACAATATTTGCATGTTCTTCACTTACTTGAAGAAAGATGTAGTTCTTCCACTATTTGCCATGAGGTCTTCTTTCTCTTAAGGGATATCTTCTTTCATTTAAAGAAGATTCAGCTTATTATACTCTAAGCTCTCTATGAAGCTTCTTCTCTCTTAAAGCTTGTCTTTTTTCACTTAAAGGTTGATACTCTTCATCATCATCATCATCATCATCATCATAATCTTGAAGATCTTCATTGATGGTCTTTGGAATTTGCAAGGCCTTCTTTTTCATCTTCTTTGCTTCTTCATCTTCATTTTCTTCATCTTCTTCTTTTATTATAAGAATTAAAGATGTGGCTACAAACACATCATTATTCCTACTTGAATACATCTTTAAGTACTTAGAAGCACTCTTATATTCTAAAAACTCAACATCACAATTTTTGATGATTTTTTTGATGTCCAAACACATTAGCATATATGCCTTGGTATCTTCACAATATCCTAAGAAAATACACTTTGTACCTTTTGCATCAAGTTTGGACTTCATACAATCTGATGTCTTTGCATATTCAATGTATCCAAAAGTCTTCATATATGAAATATAAGGTTGTCTCACACTCCAAGCTTCTTGTGGTATCATTGATGTAAGAATACTTATAAGACATCTATTCCTTATATATACTACATTCACTAGAGCTTCTACCCAAAACTCATAACTAAGATTTTGAACATGAAGCATGCTTCTTGCCATCTCCATAATACTTCAATTTGTCCTTTCAACAATACCATTTTGTTGTGGAATATATGGAGTTGTTGTTTGTCTAGCAATTCCTTCATTCTTCAAATAAACATCAAATTTGCTTAGACATGTAGTCATGTATATTGTCCATATATAGCACCTTGATCTTACACTCACTTTGTTTCTCAACAAGTACTTTAAACTCCTTAAACTTCTAAAAGCACTCACTCTTTGCTTTAAGAATGTAAATCCAAATTTTTCTTAAAAAATCATGAATAAAAATGAGAAAAGACCTTTTTCATCTAATATTTGTATTCTTCATGAATCTACATACATCAAAATTGACAATCTTCAACAACTTTGTAGCATGTATTGCTATACCACTTAGAAATGAGGCCCTTTGATGTTTACCTTATATGCATCCTTCATATACAAGTTATATTATATTTTGGCTTTTTTTGCCAAGATCTAAGCCACTTACCATAGATTTAAGCTTTGCCATATTCTTCACGTTCAAATGGCTAAGGCGATAATGCCATATATTCAACTTGTCTTAATTTGATGTAAACTAAGTAAATACAACTACCTCCACTCTATTGACCTTCTTACACTTGAAATAATATAAATTCCCTCTCTAAAGCCTTTGGCAACCACATTTCTATACAATGTTTTTAAAAAACATCCATTCTTATTGAATTAAACCATAAAACTTTCTATTATAAGTTTATTCACCAAAAGTAGCTTTTGCTTCATCTTAGGTATATGGAGGATGTTTTTGAATCTGGTCCTATTAGTTTGTCCATTCACAACAATGTCAATTATAATAGAACCAATTTCAATGGCTTTATATGTGCCATTATTTGCGAAAATTACATCAACAAAGAAGAAAGAAAAAGAGTTTCACTCTTTTTTTTACTTCATAGCTAAGTCTTCTTGTCACATAGTCCATTGTGAGTTCTTTCATCTTGATGGATTTCAAAGCTACAATAAGATAGTTGTAGGATTCTGGCAAGCTTATGAGTAGAGTCATGACAACATCTATTTCTTCTAAGGACTTGTCAATAATTGCAAGTTGATTTGTAAGTGCCTTCATCTTGTTGATGTATTCCATGAAGTCTTCACGTTCTTCCATCTTACATGTCAAGCACTTCTTTCTTGTATAGATGATATTGATGAATTTTTCATAGATATTACAAAGAGTCTTCCATGCTTCTATTGGTCTTTTATAAAACATAATGTGGAAGAAGTTGGCTTCATCCACATTACATGCAATTAATTCAAATTCCTTCTTTTCATGACATTTTTAATCTTTCTTTTTCTTTGTATCAGCATGCATGCTTAGAGGCTCTTCATTTTCATCTATAATATCTCAAAGATCCAAGGAAGCCAACAAAAGTTCCATTTTGACCTTCCAATGGTAGAAATTCTCACCTCTAAATTTTTTAATTGCTCTCAAGCCTTCACCTTCATTTGAAGCCATATTTAAAGAAGAGATGTATCAAAAAAGATCAAGAAAAATAGTCCTAAAGCTCTCAAAATTAGCAAGAAGGAGTTGCTGCCTAAAAATTTTAAAATGCCTTCTTTATAAATAAACTAGTGTTTTCACTCTCAAAACACTCTTAACTTCACTTCTAGGACCTTTCAAAAGCTTAATGATCAATATAAATATTTCAAACCAAATTTGTCACTCTTCTATCACTTTTATACTCACAAATTATATTTTGGCACCTTAAGAGGTCTTTTAAGCATCTTAAGCTCTTTTAATACATAAATTATAAAGTTAGTCTACTAAGGATCTTAATTTCAAGGATACAAACTGAAAGAAGATACATAAACTCGTTGTTGTGATTTAATACGACTATATAGTAAAATTATAATCTAAATTGAATTTCTAATTAATATCTAATTATCTTAATTTAATTATAATTTGAAGTATCTAACATGGCTTTTATAAAAGCCTCTTAGATTATTTTCTTATCTTAATAATTAGTAGGTTGAAGGTTACTCAGTAATTTTACCTTCTAAGTTGTAGAGACTCTTCTATTACCTTAGAAAGACCATAAATTGATGAAATTAAGTTAGAAGAGGTAAATAATTAATATAGTTGGTACTAAGATTAAGTTGAAAGTAGGTTTGGGCTAAAAAATCCTTAGAATAGGATAGATTGATACCCAAGGGTCGACCGTTTGTGAAACAGGTCGAAATCATATCTATGGCGACTAAAACGACGGCTTAGGGCAAAATAGGATTTCATTCGAAGATCAGAGGTTAGGATTTGAGAGCTAGCTTGAATTTCATTCTAGAGACATAGGAATTTTTTTGAGAGGATTTTGGAGGGATTAGCAATTATTGTTCAAAGTCAGGGTTTATATCAATGATTTGGATTTTATATTATATAATTAGGGCTAGCAATTTTAGCTAGTTTGTTGTCATGTTGTAACACGATTATATGGTGAAAGATGATAATATGGATCTTATTATAGAAGAGCCAAGTTAAAAGATAAAGTAGAAAAATATAGATAAAAGATAGAGAGGTAATAAAACTTTTAGTAGTAATACTATTTTTTTAGAAAAGTGACTTCTATTTACTTTTTAGGGCCATAAAAAAAAATATAAAGTATATTAGAAAAATAAATGATATAAGAATCTTTAGAAGGAAGTTAAAAGTAAATTCTAGCAAAAATTATTTAGAAAAACAAGATAATGATACCCAGAGAGGGCCGATTATGAACCAGGGTCGAAATCAGGATCCAAGGCACAAAACCGAATCTCGATGATAACTTTAGGACTTTTTCACAGATCGAAGAGTAGGTTTTGATAGAAGATTGGGCAGGGTTTCTATGGGCATTGGATTTGGATGATTTGGATTTGTACTGACTTTGTAAGACCTTTGCAAAGTCAAGGTTTGTTTTGGATGACTTGGGTTTTGTGAAATAAAATAGGATTTACATTTCGGATGATTCAAGAGTTTTGTCATAGATCTATGGGTGAAATTTTGTGGATTAATGGTTGTAGTTGTGTTCAACATGTGTTATCAATTTGAGCTCGATTTAATGATTGAATTGAAGATTATTGAGGTTTAAGTGAATCAAGGTCTCAAAAAATAGAATTCCAGGTTTAGTGAGGGTTTTCAAGATTACTTGCAATCTACTAGTTGGATTGGAGTGAAACTTATATGAAAGGATATTAGACTTATTTTTCTATGTGTATGAAAATTTTGAAATCAATCGAATGGTGAAAAGAAGAGATATTGGCTCTAGAAGATTGGCATCAAGGTTGGAGAAAGAGATCGGCCAATATTCAAGCATATTTTTAAGGTTATCGTCTATTTGGTAATTTCGATCCTTCTAAAACTTTTTGTGCTTGTTTTCAACTTAATTTTTAAGAAGTGTACAAAATTTGAGTTAAGATCAACGGTTAATTCATTAGTAATTGAGGTTTAAATCTATTGTAGGAATTACTAGGATTTGGTTAGGGTTTGATTTAGGATTTAGGATTTGGTTTAGGATTTGGTTGGGATTTGGTTTAGGGTTTGATTTAGGATTAGGATTTGATTAGAATTTGATTTAGGATTTAGAGTTTGGTTGGGATTTGGTTTAGGTTTAGGGTTTGATTTAGGATTTAAGGTTTGGTTAGGATTTAGTTTAGGATTTGGTTGGAATTTGGTTTAGGATTTGTTTAGGATTTGGTTTAGGATTTAGGATTTTATTAGGATTTATTAGGATTTAAGATTTAGTTATTTTTGGCCTAAATTTTGAATGAAGTCCAATAGGATTTTAACTAGGATTAAATTAAGTTTGAATTGGGATGTATTTGAGATATATTTTTTATCATTCTAAAATTTCTTTAAGATTTCCTATTGTTTCTTTGAAATTTCTTTGAGGTTTCTTTGAATTTAATTAAAGATTATTTAGCATTGTTAGTATTCTATTAGAATTAGGATTTTGTTGTTGCAATTTCCATTCTACCTTCCACAGCTAGGTGCTCGAAGCATTCTCAAGTAAGACTTCACATATTAGAACATCGTATAATTAGTATGACATCTACAGTTGAAAATTTGATATTATTTGGATTATTGGGTGTGCTAAGTGTATAAAAAATTTTGTGATAATCTAACAATGTGGTTTAGAGATATCTTATTTTTAGCACAAGAGGATTTTAGAAGGTGGGAGTTTGAGGTTCGACAGGGTTTCTATGATATCTGAAGATCTATTAGTCAAATTAAGGTAAAAATTAGCATGGTGTTGGAGGACTTGAAGTTCAAGCTACATACAAATTTTGAGACAAAGTTAATGGTTGGAGAAGGAGAAATCATTGCTAGGATTTCTGCTTTACTTTTCAAGTTGGCGGCCAAGTGACATTGGTGCAATTTTTGGAGGTTCTCACAATTTATGAGTTAGATTGGGCTAAAAATTCTTGAGCATTTAGAAGACTTACATTGACAATTTTATGAAAAATTCCACATCAAGTGGACGGTCACATTGGATGTTACAACTTATTAAAGCCATTGATTAGGATTGGGATTTACAAGAAAAAAAATCTAAATTACTTAAATATAAAAGTAACAAGATAATTGGGATTTATGTATAGTTAAGACTACTAAGAAGAGTGTTTTAAGCACTTTTTAATTGAAATTCAGATTATATTCTTCTTGCATGGGTGAAACCTATTAGGATTTTTTGGCTACTTGTGAAACATAATCTCACCTTCAACAATTAAGTGCCCGATGCATTCCTAAGCAAAATAACACGTAATACGACATAAGTGGTGAACCCGATGTGAAAGTTTGGGGTAGAAGGTATTGGATTATATTTGTGGTTATTTGGAATTGATGGGGCAAGAAGGCAGGAAGCTTGAATTTAGACTTTTTGATGGAGCTTTGGATGGAGCCTCAAGTGGATCTTCAAGCACAACTTCGAGTGGGATTTCTACTAGTGAACAAGGTATGTACCTTGACCAAAACACTACAAAAATGTTTCAAGCATTTACATTATTTATGCAATAGCAACAGGGCAATGATTACAAAGAGACTTTGGCAACCAAAGCATTGCAAGCAGTGATTAACAAGGTTGATTAATTTGATGGGAGGGATATTTCTAAATATTTAAGATGTTATGTGCGGAAAATAGAATTGAATCCCATTTCTGAGAAGGAGATGATTCAATTATTTGAGCTTGCTATGGTATCAGAGATAAAAGAGTATATAAGATCTATTATAGAACAATTTGAAAGTTCATGGGAGGTATTTTTACTAGCATTGAAGGATGAATATTTTTTGGAGGATATTGATCGAGTTACCAAGAAATCATTCTTGAAATGGATTGAGCGACCTAACAAAAATTTGCAAGCTACAGAATTATTAAGAAAAATTGAAAGGCAATTTTTTTGATTATCAAAAATGAAAAAGTTGACATTGGGACCAAACAAGATTCAATTGTTTCTTCAAGCTACTAATGAAGAATTACAAGAGAAGTTAGAAGTTCTTCTTAAAGATAAAGAAGAAGAGGAAGAATTGACAATAAAGTGGAGAGTTGTCGAAGATGCTATTAGATTATTTATAAAAAAAGAAAAGAGAAAGGATAAGTTTAGTACTCGAAGAGTGGTACAAGTATCAAAGACCCCAATGTTTACTATAAGATTGACTGTGCCTATTATCCAACCTCCATTAGCTACACCAAAGAAAGAAGATATGGAACTTGAGGAAATTATACGAGGGATGCAAGATCTTCAAATCAAACTTGCAAGGCTTGAAGAAAAGACTTTTACAATAAGTTCAAAGATTACTTTTAAACAAGGGTATGTGCAAAGATGTATTTGGTATGATGATGATTCTCATTCTCAAAAAGATTTTGGTGAATTTGATGGGATGGTTCAATAAAGCATTATTTATTCGAAAGATGGAAAGGTTGTATTGAAAGATACTGGTGATCTTTTCCAAACCAACTTTGGTAAAGCAGGCATAAAAGCATTAGTTAAAGATTATTTGGCAACACATGGAATTGCAACAATAGAAGCTGCAAGTTATGAAACTAGGGTGGATAATGATGGCAGACAAAATTTTGTTAGAAATGTTCAACGAAGTGGACTTCGGTCTTCTGCTATTTCTATAATGCAAAAAGAGAAGATGCCATCAGAAGCTTTATTAAGAACTGCTGCAATAATTTGTAGTACTACGGATTAAGAGGATCCTATAGAAGCTTTGTGAGTACATGCATATATTACTAAAAGCCAATATGAAGCTTTAATAGAATAAAAGAAGAGAGAAAAGTTTGATGATTCAAGAGAAGAAAATTCTTGTAAAAGATAAACTTGAGGAGATAAGACTCGTGCATCAGCTTTACAAGAATTGCCCATAAAAGATACTTCAACAATATTAGAAGAAAAAGCAAATGAGATGAAAGATAAAGGTAAATTGATAACTTATAAACTACTCTCAAATATTGAAGTGGCAATAGATTTAAAGGGAGTGCTTGAGGAATGTGTACTAAATGCTAAGGTTGAGTTTACATTGAAAGAAATTTTAGGAATTTCCAAGAAAGAATTCCATGATGTCATTATTGACAGTATTAAAAAAAAGAGGCAATTAATGGAAGAAGCTAGATTAAATCATGCTATTGATGTATACATATATGAAGGTGAAGAAGATATATTCAATAATTGTTATAAACAATCAACAAGTGAAGAGAGGAGTCATAATCAAAGGATATATTTTGATGATTAAGGTAATAAAGATAGAGACGTTTCAAATCATTATACTCGAAAGCATTGAGCTAGATCAACTACAGAGGCATTAGTGAAGATTGGAGATATAGATGAACCGGTTGTTGCTTGGTTTGACCATGGTTCAGAGATAAATCTCATGTCTAAAGATCTTTATATGAAGCAAAGGTGGCCAATTGACATGGAGTATGGGTGGACAATATGAGCAGCCAATAATATACGTGGAGAGTTATATGGTACTTGCTCAGATGTGAAAATTCGGATTAGTGATGTTACAATGGAGTAGAATTTTTTTATTCAAGATGTAACATCTTATCCTCTTATTTCGGGACAACCATATATTATTGCAACTCAGATAGAAACAAAGTTACTTGATGATGGTTCAACTTATGCACAAATTCGTAATAAGGATGGAAGGAGGGTAGTACAATTTTTGACTGTGCCTCCAAATCATGAGCGGAATCGAGACAAATTGAGAAAAAATCCATTGCCAAGGGTTGTTGAAGAATTCAAGGATTTTTAGAGGTACCACTATAAAGTAAGATTATAGAGGTACAAAAAGAGATATACTCTCGCAAAATGTAGATACTTTTAATGGAGGATTTATTAGCATTTTTGAAAATGGAAGAATTATATATAAGAAGATTGATGACTTAAAAAGAAAGAAAACAAAAGAATTAAGTACTATTGAAAGAAAATTGAATAGGTTAGGAATATTAGAAGATAATGAAAAGATTACCAGTATTTATGAAGAAAATGGACTGGAAGATCGTTTGGAATTGATTGCTTCTATTGGATTAGGTAATGATGATAAAATTATACTAATTTATTCAAGAAAAGTTTATGATATGATTGAATCTTTTTAAGCATCGGAGGTTATAGTTAAGACAAAATATAAGACAGTAGATAAGAAAGTTAAACCGATTGCCGGATCTTTGCCAGAAATTTCTAAAGAAGAAATGGGAGAAGCATCAAGAGAAGGGAGCTTGAGAGATCCAAAGAATATTGGTCACAAGTTTACTACAGAGACTTTTGAAGAATTAAAGATTGGTTCTGATGGATCTTTATTGCCAAAAGAAATTACTTGCTTCAAAGAGATGTTGGCAAAATAAGTTAGATCATTTGCATTTGAATCTTATGAAATTAGGTGTATGGATCCAAATATTGTAACACCTATGTTTATTTTCACTGTACCACATGTACCTTGGAATCTAAGGCCAATTCTAGTATCAAGGACACATTTACCAAGCTTGGTAGAATTATTAAAAGAAAAGATAAAGATGAAGATTTTGGAGCCCTCTTTTGCACCATATTCTAGTCGATGGTTTACAATGCCTAAGAAAAATGGGTCATTATGTTTTATTCAAGATATGCAACCAGTGAATGCAGTAACTATCAGGAATGTAAAAATTGGGCCTATAGTAGATGAATTTGTTGAGGCGTTTGCAAGAAGGGCAATCTATTCAATGGGTGATTTATATTCGAGCTATGACCAATTTCAACTTGCAGAAGGAAGTAGAGATATGACAACAATGAAAACACGACTTGGATTAATTAGAATGTATACTCTTCCTAAAGGAGCAACCAACTTAGTTGCGTATATGATGAACAAGATGAATAAGGTATTGAGTGATTTTATTTTGGAAAAGATTATATCTTTTATAGATGATGTTCTTATAAAGGGGTACAAAAAAGAAGACAAGGATGAAACTTTAGATAAGATGGGGTGTCACAAGTATGTTGCTGATCATATATAAGATTGTAAAAAAATATTGAATCAGCTTGGAGAAGTTCATCTTATATAATCGGATACAAAATCTGTATTTAGAGTACAAGAAGTTATAATTGTTAGGCATTTGTGTGGATTTTATATAAGAAAACTAGATCCAACTAAGGTTGATGCGTTTGGGAGAATAAAAGAAGATTGTAGTTCTTTAATAGAGGTTTGTAGATTTTTAGGTGCATGTATATTTTATCGTATTTGGATTCCTCATTATGCATACATAGCAGATCCATTATATGAACTATTACGTAAGGGCTATCAATTTAAAATACTTATTAGATCAATACAAAGATTAAAAAAATTATTGATATCACCTCCAGTGTTGAGAAAAATTGATTATAAGAACAATAGACTAATGATTCTTATTGTGGATACTAATCCGATTGCCATTAGAGGGATTGTAGGTCAAGATGACTCAAATGGACATAGACTTGCAGTGCAATTAGAAGCTAAAATTTTAAGTACTCGCCAACGTACATATTCACATGTGAAAAAGAAACTATAGAGAGTTGTTTCAGCTATGAAAGCTTAAAAGAATTATTTGATTGAAGCTATGGTGGTAATTGAAATAGATTCTTTGCCTTTACTTAAAATGATTACCAATTGTACAATACCAGCTATTGCGATGTTGAGATGGATTGCTTATATCAAATCACTAAATTCAAAATTTAGATATGTTGCAGAGAAAGACAATCCAATAGTAGATATGTTATCTCGAGCAGTATATGAAAGAAAAGATGAAATGGTTGAAGATATTGATGATGATAGAAAAAATTCTATTCAATATCAAATCTTAATAAAGAAGACAAGATGTTTTTTGAAGAGCTTTATGAAGGAGAATTACTAGAAATTGGTCTTTATTTGAATACCTTGACTAAGCAAGAGAATTGGTCAATAGAAAAATATAATCAAATAAGAAAGAAGGCTTATGGATTTTTGCTTCAAGAAGGGTTTTTATGGAAGAGACCAAAGAAAGAAATTAGAATGCCAGGACAAGTAGTAGGTACTAAAGAAGATCAACAAAGACTACTCAAAGAGTTTCATGAGAGTCTATGGGCGGGACATAGAGGAATTTGGACTACTTTTGCTATAATGAAGGAACGATATTAGTGGAAGAATATGTATCGAGATATAACTTTGTTTGTAGAATCTTATATAACTTGTTAGATGTATTCAAATAAACGACATCGAGATGGACTGCATCTGACATATCCTTTGGCTCTTCATTTTAAATGGATTGTAGATTTGGTTATTATGCCAATGGGACTATGGCAAATAAGATATTTAGTTTTGGTTCGTAAAGATTTATCAAACCAAGTAAAAGGCAGGGTATTAAGAACAAAGTTCACAAAGGAAATTAGCAGGTTTTTACTTGAGGAAGTTATTTGTCGCTATAGATGTGTGAGAAAGATCATTACAAATCGAAGAGAATTGGATGTACATGAAGCTCATGATTTTTTTAAGAGATGTGGGATCAAATTATCATTAACTATTGCTTATAATCTAGAAGGGAATATAAAGAGTGAACGTAGATATCCACCAATTGTAAAAGCCTTAGCTAAAGCTTGCAATGGAAGAATGAGAGAATGGCCTCAACTTCTACTTTATGCATTATGGGCTGATCTAACAACACATAGTTTGGTGACAAGATATATACCAATGGAACTTATGACAGGTCAAAAACCAATTATGCCGATTGAAGAAAATGAACCATCTTGGAGTATGCTAACATGAAAAGATGGATTGATAAGAGAGGAATTGTAAGCCATTAGAATCCGGCAACTTGAACAAAGATCAGAAGATGTGGAATTAGCATTAAAAAGGTTACAAAAGGTAAGGTTAGGAAATAAGACTCGATTTGACAAGCAACATCGATTGAAACCTACAGCAATTGAAGAAGGTGATTGGATACTTGTTTATGATAGCAGTCTGAATAACCAACATAGTACTTTGCAAAACTTTTTAAAACATTGGTTTAGACCATATGTGATAGTAATGGTTCATGATAATGCCACATATTCATTAAAGAAGTTAGATGGTATGAGGTTGCAAATACCTATTCCTGGAAAGCGAGTGAAGATTTTTAAAAGATGAGATAGAAAAATCAATATGGAAGATCATGCTAAAGCTATTGGTATTTTTTAAGAAAACAATTGTTTTCGAGAGGATGGTGAAAATAAAAATGAAGGATTTGATGAAGAAAATGAAGAGAATTTGTGATGCCAATTATGACATATGGTTCATTTGGCACATACCAAAAGATGCGCAGGTTAAGACAAGGTGGAACTCATGATGTAATATGACTATATATTGAAATTATAATCAAAATTGAATTTCTAATTAATATCTAATTATCTTAATTTAATTATAATTTGAGGTATCTAACATGGCTTTTATAAAAGCCTCTTAGGTTATTTTCTTATCTTAATAATTAGTAGGTTGAAGGTTAGTAAGTAATTTTACCTTTCTAGGTTGTAGAGATTCTTCTACTACCTTAGAGAGATCATAAATTGATGAAATCAAATTAAAAGAGGTTAATAATTGATAAAGTTGATACTAAGATTATGTTGAGAGTAGGTTTGGACTAAAAAATCCTTAGGATAGGATAGATTGATACATGGGGGTCGACCATTTGTGAGACAGGGTCGAAATCAGACTTGTGGCCATTAAAATGATGGCTTAGTGAAAAATAGGGTTTCATTCAAAGCTCGAAGGTTAGAAATTGAGAGCTAGCTTGAAGTTCATTTTAGAGACATAAGAATTATTTTGAGAGGATTTTAGAGGGATTAGCAATTATTGTTCAAAGTCAAGGTTTATATTAGTGATTTGGGTTTTATATTATATAATTAGAGCTAGCAATTTTGGCTAATTTGTGCAATGGCATAACATCTATGGTTAAAAATTTGATATTATTTGGATTATTAGGTATACTAAGTGTATACAAAACTTTGTGATAATCTAACAACGAGGTTTAGAGATATCTTATTTTTAGCACAAGAGGATTTTAGAAGGTGGGAGTTTGAGGTTGGATAGGGTTTCTATGATATTTGAAGATCTATCAATCAAATTAAGGTGAAAATTGGCATGGTGTTGGAAGACTTAAAGTTCAAGCTACATACAAATTTTGAGACAAAGTTAATGGTTGGAAAAGGAGAAATCATTGCTAGAATTATTGCTTTACTTTTCAAGTTGGCGGCCAAGTGACATTGGTGCAATTTTTGGAGGTTTTCTCACAATTTGTAAGTTGGATTGGGCTAAAAATTCTTAAGAATTTAAAAGACTTGCATTGACAATTGTATGCAAAATTCCACATCAAGTGGATGGTCAGATTGGATATTATAACTTATTAAAGCCATTGATTAGGATTGGGGTTTACAAGAAAAAAAATCTAAATTACTTAAATATGAAAGTAACAAGGTAATTGGGATTTATGTATGGTTAAGACTATTAAGAAGAGTGTTTTAAGCACTTTTGAATTAAAATTCAGATTATATTCTTCTCGCATGGGTGAAACCTATTAGGATTTTTTGGCTACTTGTGAAACATAATCTCAACTTCAACAACTAAGTGCCCGATGCATTCCTAAGCAAAACAATACGTAATACGACATTATAGAATCTGTATCAAAAAGAAAGTGACAAAATAGAAGAAAGTATATATATATTTAAGAAAGAACTGGAATGGCTATTGCCAAAGATTAGAAAACATAAGACTCTTGAAACTAGAATAAAAGCAAGAAGGGAGTTGACAAGAGTGAAAAAGACCTTATTCTTGCCTCTATATATACTACTTAACTAAAAACTATGTGGCAATATGCTATAGGACCTTTAATACGTGTCCAACTTATAAGACACATATCTAATTTACAAGGCAAGTTTCCTAAGTGTATGCCATATATCCAACTTATACTACAAGTGGTCAACATATCAACATGTGGCCTCCTCGTAGGCCAAATTTTCAACCTATTAATCACCTATAGACATGTTTAAAGACAAAGCAACATCTATAAAGCTTTTACGAAGCTTTTCACAAGATATTATCATATTTATCTACTTTGACTTACTTCTACCTATTTTTATTATCTAGATAATTATCAGGATAAATATGTATGTCCGTGATATTATCCCCCCTTCTAGAGACGAGTTTCACGAAGAGTGATGATTACATGTTGGTGAAGTCCAAGATGTGCCAAACTGTATTTGTCATGTATTTTGATCTTTATTTTCTTTGAAGGTAGTTGATAGGTCCCTTCAACCATCGATAATGTCACATACTAAGGCAAGAAGACCACCCTGATATTTGATCATTATTGAGGCCTTCATAACTTCTTTGAAACAAAACATTAGTAATACCATTAAGAATAGTTTCTACCTCCAAAAGTATTACTAAACACCAAGAGTTCCTTCCAAGGTCATGATATCAAACGCGTTGTATCTCACCATCTATTTAAAGAAGAACATGTTGTTTTTAACGATCTTTATCTTGATTTTATTGTCTCGAAGGTTGTGATAGTCACAATGTCTCATCTGGTAGCTTAGCACACGATAGCTCTTGAGTTGAATCTACTGGTTGTTGGTTCTCCATCTCCTAAGTACTAAAAAATCCAAAGAAACAATCATACAAGATAGAATGAAATCTCCATTGGACTTGCTTTGTTTTATAGCAAAGAATTTCTTGACTCTTTATCTTGATTTTGATAGATGTTATTGATGAAAAGCTTTAACTTTGGCTAATGCATTTGCTAGATTCTTAGATGGCTCCCATAGGCATTCATTAATGTTATATTCATGCCACTGTATCAGATATTCTAGCCTATTTTGGTGTCGCCTTAAATCTAAGACTTCTTTTATCTCAAATTTTTTATTATTATCTACTTCTATAGGAGGTGGTGGCATTTTTCTCCTTTCTTATATATCCATTGTCTTGTATGACTCAAATAAAGACATATAGAACTCAAGATGGATTTTTATAGACTTTGGTAGGTGTAATCGATAAGCAAGTAGATTGATTTGTTTACAAATGAGAAATAGTCTAAGCCTACAATAATCCAACTTATCACAAGGATGAATAGTTTTAATATTATGATGAAATAACCATACCTTATCTCCACATAGAATTGAGGTTGATCCTTGCAATAGACATCTACATTGGTTTTTTTTCATTCTTAAGCTTCTTTTAATTGTACCTTCATTGTTGCATATAGCTCTAATAATCGATTTGCCACATCTTTCGTTATAGGATTATCAATTTTTGAAAAGTTAAAAGTATTAAATCATGGATAATAAGTGTAATTGATAAATAAAAAAAAAAAAAAAAAAAAAAAAAAAAAAAAATATTTATTGAATATAAGAATGTACCAAATTATTGTAAGCAAATTTTGCCAATGGCAAAAGAGTTGTCCAATTATCTTGTTGATAGTTGATGGTACACCTCAAATACTACTTTAAAACTTGATTTATCTATTCTATTTATCCATCAGTTTGAAGGTGGAAAGCCAAAGATAGCTTTATATCCACCTTCAATATCTTGAAAGGGATTCTCCAAAAACTTGATAAAAATTGTGTTCCTTTGTTTATAATAATATCCTTTGATAATCCATGATAACAATAAATATTGTTAAAAAAGAATTTAGTTGTTGTTTTATTTGTGATAGGTTTTGTATATAGTACAAAATGTGCCATCTTGGTGAAACAATCTACAATCACGAATATGGAATCATATAAATTTGAAATTGGAAGATCCATGATAAAATCCATAGAGACAAAAGACCATGGTTGTTTTAGTATATATAATGGTTGGAAGAATCCATAAGATCAATGTCAAGGAGTTTTTGATCTTGAACAAATACCACATATCTGCACAAATTCTTTAACAATCTTCTACATTTGAGGCCACCAAAAATCTTTGGATATAAGCTCCAAAGTCTTATTATATCCAAAATATCCTACTGTAGGGAAATTTTGATGAGCTTTAAGAGTACGTAAATATGCTTCTCCTTTTGGAACATATAAGCATCTTTCAAAATAGAATAGGTTTTTTTTAACTCAAACTTCAAAGTATCTTGAGACTTAGAGGAATTATTTTTAATATCATGAACAAGAATATCTCAGAACATGTTTTCTTGGATTTGCTTGAGAAAAGTCAAATCAATAGTCAATATTGATTTCATTGCTTGGAGATGAAATTATTTTGGATTTATTAAAATTATCTTTTATTGGTCAAAGGTTGTTTCTTCTTCTTTTGGTATAAAATAAGAATGCCTAAAAAGAGCATTAGACAAATTCTATTTTTTTTTTGGCCAATAGGTGATATTGAACTTGAATCTTGACAAAGACATGCTATAACAAGCTTAGCAACGATTCAAAAAATGTGTTAATATGAAATATTTGAGGTTCTTGTGATCCGTATATAAAATGACTAAACTTAAAGTATTTTTTAAATAATGATGCCATTTTTGAAAAAAATCCAAAATTATAAGAAGTTTCTTATCATGGATGTTATAATTAATCTTGGTTGTTAAAAAATTTCTTAAATGAAAAGCTACTAGATGAAGTTTGTCATCTGTTCCTATTTGTAACAAGACTGTACCTAAGAAAAAGTCAAATGCATTTGTCTCCATAAAAAATGCTTTAGAGAAGTTGACATGATGTAGAATTGATGTAGACGTAAGAGTTTTCTTCAAAGCTTTAAATGCTGCTTTTGCTTCTTTACTCTATTCAAGCTTGTCTTTACAAGTTAAGCATATAAATTTTCGTGTAATTTAAAAAAAATTCTTGATGAAGATCCTATAATAATTAGCAAATTCTAAAAAATATTATACATCTCTTACTATTTTTAGAATCTTCTAATATATGATTGTTTGAATTTTTTTAGAATCCATCATTAAACCATCGTTTGAAATGATGTATCCTAAGAAGTCAACTTGAATAGTATGGAATACACACTTTTCTATCTTGGCATACAATCTTACATCTCTAAGTTTTTTTAAGATACAAAAAACATGAAATTCATATTCTTCTACATTCTTAGAGTAGATTAAAATTTTGCGTAAATAACAAACAACAAAATCATCTAGAAACTCACAATAAACATCATTCATAAGATATTAAAAAGTAGTTGGTGCATTCATGAGTCTAATAGGCATGACATTATATTCAAAGTGTCCATACATTGTTAAAATATAGTCTTTCATTCATCTCTTTTTTTAATGCAGACAAAATTGTACACTCCTTGTAGATTTATTTTTGTATAGATGTTAGCTTGATTTAATTGATCAAGAAGTCCAGATACCAAAGATAGAAGATATCTATTCTTGATGGTAATCTTGTTGAATCCTCAATAATCCATACACATTTACAATGATTCATCTTTTTTCTTCACAAATAAACTAGGAGCTCCTATAAGAGATTTTGAATGGCGTAAGAAATTCTTGGCCAAGTTTTCATCAATGTATTTATTGAATTCAACCAACTCATTTTGTGATAAACTATAGATTGGACCAAATGGCAGCTAAGTTCTTTCTTTAAGATCGATTGAACAATCATATGAATGATGTTCTAGGAGAATATCTACATTCTTCTTTTCAAAAACATCTTGAAAATCTTAATAGTGACTTGGAATTTCACTTGAAATCTTTCCATCATTTAAAATGGGTGTAGCATAAATAAAAAAAGATGATTTTTTTTTATACCTATAAGTATAGGTTTGACTATATTAGTTTCATAGCTTTCTACTAGATTAGAAAATTTCTTAATAATATTTGAAAAAAATTCAAGTTTACAATAAATCCAATCTATCACATGATTATACTTTTTTAGCGATGATAAACCTAAAATGACTAGATTAAAAAGAGATCTACTTATATTAAAAACTATGTGATTATTATGACCATTTATTACTATATTTATAAGAATTTTTTTATGAATAATATCTCCAGAAGATAATAGATGACTATCTATGACTTCTACATATATAGGTTTAATTTTTTGTATTAATAGTATATTAATAATAAATTCTTCATCTAAAAAGTAAGTTGAGGCTCTTGAATCTATTAAAGTATAAGCTTTGTGATTATTAGATCCTAAATGTATATCTATTATAAAACAAGGAGAAGGTTCTAAGGAGAGAATAGGACCTTTGTTAGGAATTGTACAAGATTTCAGCCGCATGGTTTCTATTGTAGCTAGACAAATTTATTTTTTGACATGTTTCCATCTTTGAAAACAGTACTCCTCATTTTGTAGTTATGTCATTTCTTTGGACAATATTAAGTACTATGCTTAGCTTCTCCACAATGTAAACATAGCCCTTCTTAATGATGATGAGTCTTTTCTTATCTGGAAAGAGATTTAAAACGTACTGCATCAATTTGCATGTCTTTTACTTCCAAATATTTAGATTGAAAAGTCATTGGTATTATCATTGAATTATAATAACATTGAGGTTTCATTAAAAAATTCTTAGATTAAAATTCAAAAAGTCGATTATCACATTTTATAGCAAAGCCAATTGCTTGACTTAATATCTGAGGATCAAATAATTGAGCATTAATTTCTTTACTTCGTATTACAATCTGTAAAAAAATTGGCTAATGAGAGCTGCATCATCTTACTTGATATTTGTCACTAATTATCAAAATTTTAAAATCTTCTTTTTTACCTACTTTTACTCAAATTATTCATTGGCATCTATCAAATAAAGATATTATTGTTGTAGAGCTCTTTGCAAGCATTGATACAAATTTGGCAGCAATATTAAAGGCTAGACTTATTGTTAGATAGTACATTCATATAGATATTAGAATTATACATAACCAAAGAACCTAATATCATCTCTAAAGATTATTGATTATGTATCCTAAATAATTATAACCTCCTATTATTTTTAATTATTTTAATCAATTCCTTCATAATATCATCCTTATTAGTTATGAAGATTTGAAGAAATTAGGCAATATAAACTTATTAATTGTTGAATGGTCTTATCAAGATCATTCACATACTAAAAAAAATTAAGAATTAGATGATTCTTGATCTAATTTATTTATAGATTTGATGTCATTTACGTAGTGGTGGTTTACACATCAAACTATATCACTTTGATATATTTTTAAAAATATACCAATATTGGATGATATTCAAATATAAGTATTGGAGGCTTATCAATATATTAGCCAATTCTTTGGTCCTTCAACCTTTATAGATGTTGTGGCTTTGAACTCCTATATTCAACAACCTTTTTTGATTTGGATTAATTTGGCATTATCTCTGATGCTTACAAAAGTACTTTTTAGAATTAAATGACTTCTTAGATGCTATGTTGATGATATCTTAGATAATAATAAAATTACTTTGATTCTTACTAAATTTAATGAACATCTTCTTACCTTAATGGAAGAACCTTTGGTACATTTTGTACATTTGTAATATTTTCAATATCATTTTTATTTTAAGCACATGGACTTGGAATGGTTTGAAATAATATTTTATAAACTTATAGAGAATCTAATGTCAATGAAAGAGAGTGTGCTATGGATTTTTTAACTAGCACCATAATTGCTTATGATTTTATTGAAAGACAATGTCATTTTTTCCTAAGCTAGTCTATGGACTTCAACACTTTTATATAAATTTTGGGCATATGCTTTATTATTCAAAAATATTTTCATTATCATATTAGTACTTTGAGATCAAAAAAAATGGTCAACAAGCTATAGATCTTGAACTAACTAAGGTTGAAAAGTATGAGTCATTTTTTTGCTTACAAAGGTATAGAATTGATGAGCTACAAATTCAATATGTCTTAGCAATTTTAGCTAAAGACTTAGAAAAAACAAATGCTTAAAAAAAATTTCTATGGGATTTGTTTTTGGAAGATACTTTATGTTCTATCAACATTTCTAATTCATACAAATATTGTGGTCATGAAGCCTTTCATTTGGATAGAAGTAAAGATATTGATGGTATAGGAGTTATTGCTTCAATAGATTAGTAGTTAAAGGCCATGCCGGCATATAGTGGTGCTCCATTGGTGAAAAAAATAATCATAAAGTATAATATTTGGCTATTGGAATTATGGCCAAATCTTATTGATGTCAAAGAACAAAGGATATAGGCTTTTATCTACTCATATTGTAATTATTTTGCCTTTAGTTTTAAAGATCTTGAAGGTTATTAGGACAAACTTATTTATATCCAATTGAAAGATGATCATCCAATCTTCCAACAACCTTACAAGCTTAGTGCCTCAAAAAAAGCTCATATTCAAATTTGTTGCCAAGAATTATTAGCTACATGTTTGATTGAGCTTTTCAATGTTGAATATGCTTATGCCACATTTTATCATGGATATACATAGATATTCTAATAAAGACCTATATGATTAGGTAGAAGTAGGTAAAAATAGATAAAAATAAGTTAATTTCATAATATCTTCTAAAGAAGCTTTTTAAAAGCTTCATAGATATTGTTTTGACTTTACATATATTTATAGTAGATTTTTACATTAGAAACTTAGTCAAAAAATTAACCTTGTATTTATAGCTTTTGAAATAAGCTAATTATGTGGTGCACATATAAAAAAATCACCTTACAAATTAAGATATGTATCTTGCAAAGTCAACATGTTTTGAAGGTCTTATAGGACATTGCCTTGTAGCTCCTAATTAAGAGTATATATGGAGGCAAAAATGAAGCCTTCTTCACTCTTGTCAATGCCTTTCAAGTCTTTAGTCTTGTTTCAAGACTTTCTAATGTCCTTGTTTTTAGCAATAGCAATTCTAGTTAAATATTATATCATCTTTAAGTAATTTTGTAGTTCTTTTTAATCTCACATAAGGGTAGTAAAAGATTTATTTTTTTGAAATTTATGTCCTTAATAATTTGAAAAGAATATTAACTTATTGTTTCTATCTTATTTTAAAAGTAAGTGAATTATCTCACTTCTATTGATGAATTTTGAAGGTTGTAGACTATCTACCTTTAAACAAATAATCTTATTTTTTAATAATATTCTTTTCTTTAAAGAGAGTGGATTATCCCTCCTTATCAAAAAATTTATTTGATATTAGAAGTTACAAATTACCTTCCTATAATTTAACTTTTTGAATTTGTTTGAGTTGTCTATGGAAGGGAAGATTATAGATGTTATTCTTAGCAAAAGAGAGAATAGATTTGTAATTATTGCATATCTTCATGAGCTTGTCAATATTTTATGAGTAGAAATCTCATGTTGTCATATTATGTGGTTTTCTATCTGGGAATACACTAGGTACTTAGCTGTAGAAAGTTTAATTTTAACTTATTGGCCAAGCTCCAATAAGTTATTTAATCTTTAAAGTAGAAGATAAATAAATATTTTAATATCAAAAAGATATTATATTAGTAAAATCTTTTATATTTAAGAAAGTTTATATATAAGGCTTTTCAAAATATCTAGAAATTTCCTTACATTCTTGGTTTTATCAAATCATAACTAATCATTTGCTAGTAAGCTAGATTTTCAATAATTCCAAAGAAAATCCATAATCTCCTCTCAAAAGCTCATCTTTATATCAAAATTTAATCATAGTTTCATATATCCATCTTTAATATATATATATATATATATATATATATATATATATATATAAAGTCTTAACTTCAAAAAATCCTTTTACTTTATATAAAATTTTCAAATTATAATAAAATCCTTTCAAAACATAATATTTTCGCTAAAAATTTCTTCTTCTCAAACTTCAAAAATTCACATCTCTTGATCCAACCATTCAATTTTTATTAAATTCTCAAATATTATAGAATTTATTCTTAAGCTTTATTTCAAAAAATTCAATCATAAATTTGCTACTAATTGTTTGGCATCTTAAAACTCTAAATATGTTCTCTAAAATCCTAATTTACAAGTACTTGGGTACTATTTTCTTTATATCTCACAAATCCAAAATTCAAATGTCACAAAACTTATGTATAAAGTTTAGTAACATGAAAATATATATTTTTAGAAATTATTAGCCAAAATCTTGTCAAATTGTACAAGATATAACTCAAAATATAACCACTAGCAATTCAAGTTACGTGCTACTTCTTAGATTCCAAGTGTTGATTTCAACTTCCAATATTTCATTCATCCTAGCTTATAATTCATCAAACAGTATACATAGAATATAGCCAAAAAAGTATTTTTTCTAATCCTAGTTGCCAATCTTTAATTGCTTTCTATACACATGTGTTATATCTAAAAGAGTGTTAGTTGGTACAAAACAGACACCTTGACTTTGAGCACCTATATTTCTTTCATTAAAACTCCAAATGATTCAAAATTTGTACTAAAATCATAGCCAAAAAGTTAAATTTAGTAATAATAGCCTACAATATTTGAATTCCTCTAAAAGATTAATCCTAATTCCTAATATGGCCTTAGGCAGCCTCCTTGAAGCCTATTGGTCATGATTTTTGACCAATAAGAATGGAGATTTATATCATCCATCTCCATTCATTCATATAGGTACCCTAACTAACTTTTTTGCTACCAAAATCCCTCTTCAATCCCTTTTCATATAATATTTACATATTATATGCCTTAAATACCAAATTAAAGAACCAAAATAAAACTTTAAGAGTCACCAATGTCTAAATATATAAAATTACTACCAATAAAATCAACTTCAAAAGTCATTATCAAAAGAAAATAAAGTTATATAAATTTTAATAATAATACTTTTAAACAACATCCTTTTAAAGTAGTAATTCAACCACATTCTACAACCAACTAAAATCTAGTAACATAGCTCTCACCATGTTGCTAAGTAAATTATACATTAAATATATAAACACATTATTTTTACATGGTAGCCAAACGACAACACAATAATATATTTTCAACATGAATCATAGAGGTACTATTCCTATGCCTATAGAAGAAGTAAGAAGTTATGTAATTCAAGGAAGCAAGTACATTGATCTTACAACCTAAACTAGGAAATTTAGCTTCTACAAGTATAATGGGGACAAGATTTAGTATGCCTAAAAATTTTGATGGAACAAGATCATAATTTTGAGGATTTTTGTAACAAGTTAAGTTCTATCTAAGGTTGCATCTCTTCCAATATTCTAATGGATTTACTCAAGTTGGATTCATAGGCACACTTCTATCAAGAAGTGCTCTCTCTTAATTTGTACCTTTAATGGAAAAAGATATGTGATTTTTTTAGAATTTAAATTCATTTATAAAAGTGTTTGCGGCCACATTCAAAGAAAGTAATCAAAAAAGAGTAATAGAGACCAAGCTCTTAACTTTGTGACAAGAATTACAGTTAGCCACCATATATATTGCTAAATTCTAAAACCTTGCTTGTAACGTGGACTCAAATGACAAAGCCCTTATCAATCAATTTTGATATGGATTATAGATAATTTCAAAGATTTGTTACTAATAATATCAAATATAAAATCTTTGAAACAATTTATTATTTAAGCCATTACATGTAATAATCAATTATTTCAAAGATGTTAAGTACAAAGATTTTACTAAAGAAGAACAAATCAAATAATAAAGGCCGCTCCTAAGTTTTTAAAAATACATTCATTAAGGCAAAAACCAATGCAAATTGATATATTATATTTTAAATTCCTCATAGAGCAAGAAAGACTTGACGACATCAAAAAGGCTTATGCTTATATTATGGAGAAGCTAAACATACTATTCAACATTGTCCAAAAAAACAACTTAACTACAAAATGAGAAGCATGGTTGCCAAAGAAGATGATGTATCGAAAAACAAGTTTCTCTAGTTACAATAGGGACCATGCGGCTAGGATCTTCTATAATTCTTAGTAAAGGTCTTATACTCTTCTCAGATCTCTCGCCTTATTCTATAATAGAATTTTATTTATGACCAAAAAATCACAAAGTCTTAGCTTTGTTAAATTTAAGGACCTCAGCCTATTTTATGCACAAAGATTTTGTCAAAAAATAAGAAATAATTTTAGTTAAAAAAATATATGTAGAAGTCATAGATAGTCGTTTGCTATCTTTTGGAGATATTATGCATGAGAATATTTCTTTAAATATAGCAATTAAAGATCATACTAGCATAGTAATATTTAAAATAATAAGATCTCTATCCAATCTGATTATTTTAAAATTATCTTAATTAAAAAATATATAATCCTCAAATAGATTAGATTTTTTATAATTCTAATTTTTTATAATTAATATTATAAAAATTAGATTTTTTACTAATCCAAATTTATATTTGATAGTATAATCTAAAATTTAATCTTAATTATTTTGATTAAAAATTAGATTTTTTATTAATCCAAATTTATATTTGATAGTATAATCCAAAGTTTAATCCTAATTATCTTGATTAAAAAAAAGGTTATCTTTTATTTTATTTACCACGCCCCTTTTAATTGTAAAAAGATGTTAAGTGGTATTTTTAGTGAGTATCAAGATTTTTAGAATGTTTTAAAAAAAATATATAAATATTCTTCCAAAGAATTGTCTTTGATTGTTCCATCGATCTGCAAGAAGGAGCTCAACCACAATTTGGACCAATCTATAGTCTATCACAAAAAAAGTTGATTGCACTCAAGGAATACATTAATGAAAATTTGGCTAAAAATTTTATAAGTCATTTTAAATCTCTAATAGGGCTTTTATTTTATTTATGATGAAAAAAGATGGATCTCTACACATAAGTGTAGACTATCAAAGATTCAATAAGATCACCATCAAAAATAGATATCTTCTATCTTTGATTTTAATATTTTTTCATCAATTGAATAAAGAAAAGATCTATATAAGAATAGATCTACAAGGAGCATATAATATGGTACACATTAAAGAAAGAGATGAATGAAAAATGAAGTTTTGAACAAAATATTTGCATTTTGAATATAATGTTATGCCTTTTGAACTCACAAATATACCAACTTTTTTTCAACATCTAATGAATAATATCTTTTTATGAATTTTTGAATGATTTTGTCATGTATTATTTGAACATCTTAATCTACTCTAAAAACATAGAAAAGCATCAAATTTATGTTTTTTATATATTACAAAAACTTAGAGATACAAGATTATATGCAAAGTTAAAAAAATGTGTATTCCACACTACTGAAGTTGACTTCCTATGATATATCATTTCCAATAAAAGGCTAGTGATGGATCCAAAGAAGGTCCAAACTATCATGGATTAGAGGATTTCAAGAATAATAAGAGATATGCAATGTTTTTTAGGCTTTGTCAATTACTATCAAATCTTTATCAGGAATTTTTCTCAAGTTGCAATTCCACTTACATGTTTGACATGTAAAGACAAATTTGAGTGAAGTAAAGAAGCAAAATATTATTTGATGCTTAAAAAAAAGAATTTACTTTTGCACCAATTTTATATCATGTTGACTTCTCCAAGATATTTTTCAAAGAAATAGATGCATGAAACTTTGCTTTAGATGTAGTATTATCAAAAATAGGAGCAATTGACAAACTCCATTTAGTAGCTTTTCATTCCAAAAATATTTTAATAGTCAATATTAATTATGAGATCCATGACAAAGAGCTCCTTGCAATTGTGGATTTATTTCAAGAATGACATCATTATTTAGAAGGTACCTCAAATCTAGTCATAGTTTATACAAATCACAAAGACCTCAAATATTTCATGTCAGTACATGTTTTGAATTGTTGCTAAGCTTGTTGGAGCATGTCTTTATTAAAATTTGATTTTAAAATCACTTATTAACTTAAAAAACAACAAGATTTGTTAGACATCTTTTTGTAAATATTTTTATCTTACATCAAAAAAAAAAGATGCATCTTTTTATCAATAAAGAATGATTTTATTGAATCCAAAATATTTTTATCTTTGAGCAACAAAATCAACATTGATTTTTGATTCAATGCTTGTCAAGTAAATTCAATCAAGTATGTCTTCTGATCTTCTTATCTATAATATCAAGAATAATTCCTTTAAATCTTATAATACTTCTAAGTTTGATTCAAGAACAACCTATTCTATTTTAAAGAATGATTATACATTCCAAAATGTAGGATAAAATTACACGTTTTTTAAATTTATCATGGCTTTTCAGCAACCCAATATTTTGGATATAAGACTTTGGAGCTAATATTGAGAGATTTTTTGTGGCCTCAAATATAAAAAGCAGTCACAAACTTTGTACAATCATGTGATATTTGTTCAAGATCCAAAACTCCTTACTATAGACTTTTTCAACTATTATCTATTCTAGAACAATCATGGTCTTTCATTTCTATAGATTTTATTATAGATCTTTTAATTTGAGGTTTGTATGACTCTACATTTGTGGTAGTTGATTGTTTTATTAAGATGGCACATTTTGTACTATGTACAAAATCTATCACAAGTGAAGAAAGAACTAAGTTTTTTCTTAACAACATCTATTGCTATTATGGATTATCTAAAGATATTATATGGAATAAGGAGACTTAATTTATATTAAGATTTTAGAAAATCCTTTTTAAGATTTTAAAAATAGACATAAAGTTCTCTTTGAATTTTCATCTTTAAATTGATGGACAAATAGAACACGTGAATTAAGTTTTATAGTAGTACTTGAGGTATACCATCAATTATCATCAAAATGATTGAAAAAAAATTTTACCATTGACAAAGTTTGCATATAATAATTTGGTACATTCTTCCCTTCAACAAACACCTTTCTTTCCCAACTATGGTTATCATTTATAATTTGATACTTTTGACTTTTCAAAAGTTGATAAACTTACAATAGAAGATTTGGCAAATTGTTTGTTGGAGCTATATGCAACAATAAAGGCACAACTAAAAAGAGTTTAAGAACAAAAAAAATTAATGCAAATACTTATTGCAAAGAACAACGACAATTTAATGTAGGTAACAAGATGTAGTTACTTTGTGACAGTATCAAGACTACTTGTCCTTGTGACAAATTAGACTATTACAGGCTTAGAATTTTTTTTATTAGTAAATAAGTCAATTATGTTACTTATCAATTATATCTATCGGAGTCTATGAAGATCCATCCTGTATTTTATGTATCTTTTTTTGATCTATATAAGATAGTGAATATCGCATGAAGAAGACAAATGCCACTTCTTCCTATAGAAGTGGATAATAATCAAGAGTTTGAAGTAAAAGAAGTCTTAGATTCAAGGTGGCATCAAAATAGGTTGAAATGTCTTGTTCATTGATATGGATATGATATTAGTAAATACACATAAAAGCCAGCAAAGAATCTTACAAATATAGCAAAGAAAATTGAACCTTTTTATCGACAACATCCATCAAAACTAAGATAAAGAATATAAAATCTTTGCTATAAAAGAAACAAGATCAAAGAAAGATAGCACTCTATCTTTTATCCTTTTTTGTAGCTTTTGTGTATTTGTGATGCTAAAAAGATGAAAAATCAATAACCAACAGATTCAACTCAAGAGCTTTTATTTGTTGATTTATTAGACGAGACATTGCAATTGTCTCAACCTTCAATACAACGTAATCAAGAAGAAGATTCTCAAGAATGACATATCTTTTTTTGAATAAATGGTAAGATACAATGTATTCGGTATCACGACCTTGGAAGAGAGTCCCAATATTTGATGATTTTATTAGAAGTATGAACAATTCTTGATGGTGTTTCAAATGTTTTATTTAAAGGAAGTTATGAAGGCTTCAATAATGATCAAATAATAGGGTGGTCTTCTTGTCCTAATATGGAACACTATTGAAGGTGAATGGACCTATCAACCATCTTCAAAGAGAACAAAGATCAAAGTATGTGGCAAATATAATTCGTCGTATCTTGGATTTCCATAACATATGAAGACCGCTTCTTGTAGAACTTATCTTTAGAAGAGATGAGAATGTCATGTATATACATAGGTACTCTAATAAATACGTATATGATTAGATAGAAGTAGGTAAAAGTAGATAAAAATAAATTAATTTCATAATACCTTCTAAAGAAGCTTTTAAGAAGCATCATAGATATTATTTTGACTTTACATGTATTTATAGTAAGTTTATACATTAGAAACATAGTCAATAAGTTAATCACATATTGGTAGCTTATAAAATAAGTTAATTATGTGGTGTACTTATAAAAAATTTACTTTACAAGTTAAGTTATGTATCTTGCAAAGTCAACATATTTTGGAGGTCCTATAAGACATTACCACGTAACTCCTAATGAAGAATATATATGGAAGCAAAAGTGAAGCCTTCTTCACTCTTGTCAATGCTTTTCTAATCCTTAGTCTTGTTTCAAGACTTTCTAATGTCCTTGTTTTTAGCAATAGCCATTCTAGTTGAATATTATATCATCTTTAAGTGACTTTCTAGTTCTTTTCAGTGTCACAAGAGTATATTAAAGATTTCTTTTTTTGAGATTCATGTCCTTCATACATTCATGCCTTCAAAAAAGGATGTTTTTGGCAATTGGACAAAAAAGTGGATGTCTAGAGATTATTCTTTAATTAATTATAAGACTAAATTTGATCAATATTCAATCCCAATAAAATATATATATATATATATATATATATATATATATATATACAATAAGATTCTTTCAAGTATTCAATACTTAGGATTTAATATTTGATTATTACCAATTACGATTATTTATTAAAGATTGAGTGAAGACAACATTTTGAAGAGTTAACCAAGATAACAAAGATTATTTCTTATACTAGAAGTTCCTTCCATTTGGTCTTAAGAATGCACTAGCTAAATTTCAATAGATAATAGACTGACTTTTTTAGAATTGGCAAACTACTCTCAAAGGTTTGTTAAAAACTTTAGTTTCACTATGAAGCTTTTAACTATTCTTAGAAATTAAGATCAACCATGGATTTGGAATTGTGAGCAACAACATACATTCAACACATTAAAACAAAAGTTGAATTTAATTCTAGTGCTTCAATCTCTAGATGCCAATAGACCTTTTCAACTATACATGGATTGGAGTACATTAGCATTAGAAGCAATCTTGATATAAAAAGATGCTGTAGGATGAAAAAATATTATTATATTTTTTTTAGAAGTAATGACAATACAAAATCAAATTATTCATCTTATTAAAGAGAAGATTTGACAACAATTTGGACAATTGCTTACTTCTAATCTTACTTGTAAAATCAATTCTTTATATTCATAATTGACCATTAATCTTTGAAGTGGTTTATCGAATCAAACAAGCTTACTAGCAAGCTTGCAAGATGGACTTTATTGCTTCAAGAATACAACTTTTAGGTTGTGCATTGAGTGAGCATTATCAATTTGAATGTTGATGGACTTTCTTATAATCCATGTCCTTCAAAAGAAGACTTAATTAGAACTTGGATGCAATTCTTAGATGGCATGTAGCCATATACTTGAATTTAATGTTAAATTCTACAACCACAATTCTTAATTAGAATTTAGATATAAAAAAATAAAAAAATAAAAAAATAAAAAATAAAAAAAATGGATAAGAATTAAGTAATTAATATTGTGTAGAAAAATCTTACAATCTTATACAAGCTTCAATAAGGAATATTTCCTTCTATTATCTATATTATGGAAAGCGATAGGATTAGTCACTAAATAACAAAATTTTATTGAAAAAACAACTTGCTATTTTATATGTGGCCTGATGGAATTAGGCACATAGTTGGAATACTAGATCAAAGAACCTCCCTAATACAATAAATACATGAAGAACTTTGACATTTTGAGGTGAGTAGAACACATTCTATGATGCATAATTAATATTGATAGAGTGATATGTATCAATAAATGGCTACATATGTTTTTTGATGTGAAGTTTGTGATCAAGTTAGATCAAGTTTTAATACCTTGTCATTTCAATTGAAGTCATTACCTATCATGGATTTGTATTATTGTTAGTCTTTAGACTTTGTTGGACTATTTATTGTTACTTCATATGGAGTTAAATATGTAATGGTGATGGTAGAGTATTTTAGTAAGTGGATTGAACTTGCGGCTTTATCACAAAACTCTTCAAAATTAGCAACTATGGCTTTTTTTGATTGAATACTAGTACGTTTTGGAGCATCTATTGAAGTCTTAACGGATCAAGGAAGAAAGTTTCTTAAAATGTTTGAAGCTTTATATACTAAAGCTATGATAGATCATTGTACCATGTCTGGAAAGCATCTTGAGGCAAATGGCCTAATTGAGAGAATTCTTTAGACTATCAAACATGATTTATGAAAGCATGGATTACTTTATGGCAACCATCATGATTGGAACTTGATATTGCCATGGATTGCAATGAGTTATCACTTCAATAGACTTAGATGATTCCAATGTTTAGACTCAATGTTTATATGATCAAGTAAAGTACTTTAAACAAGGCATGCCTATGGCTATGGAGAACTTATTTATTGCTCAACATTGTGATACTTTACAATATACTTATATTCAAAATAAAGCTTATCAACCTCAGTTGTAAAAATTCTCCAAAAGAGATTATGTGTATTTGCAATGTGAAATGCCTACAATACTTGATATTAAGACAAGGCACATAATTTTACTTATAAAAGATGTATTGTTTTGTGGTATTTTATTATTAGAAGGCAAGGATGGAGAAGAATGTGAAGAGCATTCAAAGAATTGTGATCCTTGACATCTTCCTATTGATGACTCTATGTATCTTGGATTGATAGTTGTACCAATTGGTCTTCCTTGTTTTGTATGTGGTGGGAAAAAAAAGAGCTATTACCATGCTTGTGTATCATCAATGTTAATATAGGTAGCATATGGCATATTTGACACTACTTCTTTCAACTCTCCTTTCACGAAATTGGATTTGTTCTTATTGTAAAAAGTCTTCTAATCATGTCTTATTTATTGATAAGGATTGAAGATTTCTTCTATTTTGTTTGTCACACACTTCAATGGTCTAGCTACTACAATATTAGTTCAACAATAATATCATTGTGGCATTCATCTTCAATGATATGTATTTTGTAGTCCTAGTTGACTGGAGGAGCTCCTAATCAACTAAGGAGGCACTTGAGAATGTATTGGATGTGCATTTGTATTTGATTTAAATTGCATACTTTGTGATTGGTTTATAGCACTCAATGTGTTATGTGTAATGATTTTTGTTTATACAACAATCATGTTTGTACAAATGTATTGTGTTTATACAAAAATTCACCATGATTAATCCCACTCAAACTCAATCATATTTATTGTGACATGTTGTACCATGTCAATATTATTTCTAATTTAATACTACCATGTTTGTATAATGTACTTTTGGTATAAATTGATAATGATGGATTTAAAATAACAAAGGATGGGATTGATTTGATACTTTCGTAGATAGATATATATATATATATATATATAAAGATTATATGTATATATATATAACCAATACAATTCAACAATATAAATGATAAAATATAATTCAATTTGAGAGATATGGACCACAAACCACAATGTAGTCTGACTTTTTCAAAAATATTAAATATTTAGACAAATACAACTTCCTTAGAATTCATTTCTTTGTAACATTTAATAACTCTATGTTTGTCATTATTTGCTTTAAAAAGATGTAATGATTACTTTCAGCAATATGTTGTCTACCATCCAACTGTGCACATAGCATATGTTTTCTATGACTACGTATTGTGTATTTAACCCTATCCATCCCTCAATGATTTTAGCTGTAAGTGCCAACTTCACATTTCACGGCAGTTGCATTTTGACCTTGCCCACCCATACATGAAGGAAGACTGTATTGAACAGAATAATAGCTTTCTACTGAAAGCAATACACTTGTGGTCATAAGATATAAATAGCCAGAATTTGGTATCAACTTTTAGATAGCCAATGCAACTTCAACTTATTTCTTGCCTCTAGATTTCGGAAGAAAAAAACTTGGGCGCAAAAAATGATTGCACTTTACGGGACCGTGGTGCAACCCTTCTTTGAAAATGTGTTAAGCATGAGATAGGGCTCTGCAAGCCGACAAAAACTTTAATTAATTTCAGAACAAGTCGCTCCGACAAGAAAGCAAAAGAATCGGTTCAAATGAAGACCTATGCGTGCCAGTGTATGCAGCAGTTGTAACCTCTCATGCCGTCTATGACAAACGTTTATTTCGAATATCGTGCCATCAACCCACACACTAAATTGGTAGTGCTTTATTCTGTCTCACAATCAAGAATCCCAGTTTCATTACAAGAGTTACCGAGAAATTGGGACAAATGGAAAATAAATCATTTGCACTAATTTAGCTGGTAAATCTGCACTAGAAAGGTAGCCGGCTCACCTAAAAAGTCATAACAATACCATCATGAATTCGTGACTTCTGATTCTGGGCTACACATTCTGATATCCACATCAAATTCCTGGTCTCCTGCTCGCGTAGTCTCATATAGGCAAAAAACACCGCGTAGTGAAACTGCGACGTAAGAATCCAAAGAACGGATAAAATCGTCAGACACCAGCAAAAAGCCTACCAGAGGATGACAAATTCAAGTGCAACAAAATAAACATTATAAGTAACCAAAATAATTTCCGCAAAAACTGAAGCAATAACACAATTCAACATAAATTTGATGCACAATATCCACAAGTGATTTGTAATAAGCCAAGCTATAACAAAAAGCAAAACCAGGGCAACAACTACAAACCTGTTGTTCAAAAGACAAGATTAGCCTCTTGACTTCCTCTTCATAGAATGCCTTGTCCAGCATTTGACTTTCGCCAAAAGACAGCTTCGAAAATATGGCCTGGTATGGAGGGTACTTTTCCATAGCTCCTCGAACCTGATCAAAAGAACAACACGTACCCATAATTATACCACATACAGTGCAAGGTCTTCTGAAATTCCCAAACATCAGCATAAGACGAATTTTTTCACATAGGGCACTGACATGAAAGGGTTGCACACCAGAAATAATACTACTAAATACTTTGAACTCATACAGTCAATGAAAACAGTTTCCAAAACAATTAAAAATTAAAAATTAACAAAGTAGAACATTTAATCAACGCATATTTCAAGAACTAAGTACTTACGGCATCAAAATCATCACATGCCGCCAGCTCTTCATGCCCATATGGGTACCTGTGAACCGAACAACAGCTCCCTTTATACGAAGTCTTCCGATACATCAATAATTGATTAACTAATTCAATTGACCACATTTTAAATTTTTTATATCTAACAATCCTGGAAAAAAGGGAGAGATTATGAGGTCTTGATGGAAAACGTACAAGATACCGAACTTAGAGTACAGCTTTCGTCGATCATCACGTGTCAACTCTGTTCCAATACTGCAAATACCCGCACAATCTTTAAAATTAGCTGACAAGGTCTAAGAATTTAGAACCTTTAGTCTGAATAACCAAAGGATGGAGAATGTGCGACTAGATAGGAGACTTTGACAAGATAACAATGATATTCCGCCAATTGGCAACAAATGATGATCACATAGAAACAATTCCATTTTCATGCTTGCCTATTGATGGTGATATTCACAGCACGGCGGTCGGCCTCAAAGGCGAGCAGGTCGCACATAATCGTAGAAGTTGCACCTCCAAGTTTCTGCTCCCCACAACCACCAGAATAAACTTAGGTCTTGATTCAGACAGCAGACTGATACAAGACATCTGATGGCATGGCATAACTGGCTTTCAAATCTTCGGTAAATAAAAAAATGATTGTAAAAAGTATTAATCTTTCAAACATTAATAAGCTATCTTCGATGATGTAAAAGAATACAACACCTCATCTTACCTGACAGAACCTGTAAAAGTCCTCCAGGTATGCTTTGTACAGGGTGTTCCGCATGATTTCTATGTTCATGTCATCAAGATCCTGGAGGAAAACATATATATATATATATATATATATATATATATATATATTTAAGTCAAAACTGTACGCCACTTGCTCAAGCTGAGTTTAAAAAGCATGACTCCATTCAACCAGAACTTCCATAGTCAACTCATGTCTTAGGAAATCATTAGAATCATCCAATGCATCGGCACTAATAATCCTTAAAGTTGAGAAGACAACTTTCTCAGTAGCTGCTTCTCCTCCAAAGGAATTAGAAAAAAGACTTCGGCAGGACTCAACGAAGACTAAGCTACAAGAACCAACTTACTTCGGAAGTAATGCACTCTGAGAAATAAGGGGCCAAGGGAGTATCAACAAGCACAAGGCGATACAACTCCCGCATGTTCTGAGCAACTGCTAAAGATGCAATGCTGCATCACAACATTGAATATGTCAGTGTAAATAAAATACTCACACTCCCTGCTTACGTAACTGGTTACCTAGAAACCATGAAACAAAAAGTAGACTAATATGACTGTTTTGCCTCGAGATAACTGCTACTGCATACTGCTAAACCAAGTAATTCCCAGAATGCAAGCCATAAGAGATCTATCTCTGCCTTCGAGCACTACCAATTAGATAACCGTCTTGTAAACATATTAAAAACTTCAAGAATTGTATACAAGAAAAAAGCAGGGCAAAGTGGACTTGACTCGGACACACCTGTCAAACATGCCTAGAGGATGGCATTTTTCAAGAAGCTCGTGAACATCTCTCTCGTGCAACGTGCCTGTGACTATGAGCACTACGTTGTCAATCATATGTCCATACCTGCAACAAATATTCAAGCGTAAGCTGCATGAGTTGGTGTGCCTGGCACATGACTTTGAATGAAAGAAAACTCATTAATAATATAATACTGTCCGAAAACGATTGAAGGTCCTGAGGAAGATTGATATCAAATTTCACTTTACTCTTGATTAATTGCCAAGTGCCAGCAAACTTGAAAAACTGAACATCCTGCAAAGATTGTGATGGAGAATGTATTATCACTCACGTGATGTACTCAAGAAAGGTTGACAGCGGTTCAGTTGCTTGCGTCAACATGTGATTGTACTCATCCACCAACTTCTGCGTGCATTTTTCCACAATTGTTGCAGTATGAAGGGGTGATGGCTCTGAAAAATTTGAAAGTGGAACGTAAGATTAAAAAAATCTAAAGAATCTTTGCCCAGCCATAAATCCCCTTCCAACCACACCTAAACCCTCGGGCAAACAAAAAGTTCAAATTCCTTCTATTTTATCGAAGGTTATGATTCGTGATAAATGACGATTCTGAATTTACAATAGTATTTCCAAACAAACGAGTATATTGAAACTCTCTGCTTACAATCCCTCATGTCAGACATCGAAGTCGGTAACAATGAACTGCATTTAAAGCCAACGTGGCCCAGAGTTCCCACAGCCAGAACTGCAAAGAAGAGTGGACAAACTACCATTTGCCAAATAAGGCCCATAATCAGTGGCTCCAAGATGCATTTTGATGTCGTCCAGAGTTTCACATTGACATAAATTGTTGTAATCCGCAGACGTGAGCAGCCCAGATCTGTACCCTCGCACTATGGCCTCCAGGTAGCCGCCATCCACGTTGAAATTCAACGCCTCAAACCCGTACATCGACATTGTGTTGTGCCTCGCAAATCACAACCTCCGTGCTCTAATCCGATCAATACACAAAACATTAAAATTAGTGCCATCTCTTCACAAACTCACTAATCCAAAATCTAAAAAATCCTTAACCCTCGATAACTCTGCATCACTTTCAATCAAAACCCTAGACACCGCTCTTTCACATTTCCATCACCCCCACACAAAGCCGAAATCAGTTCAAGATCACTCAAACCTATCAAATACATCCAAATCCTACCAGAATTTCTTCGATCTATTCAAAATTCTCCTCCAAAAAACCTGGTCGAGATCTCATACCCCCCGCCCTCTAATATCTTCCTCGTCGTATCAACTAAAAACGGTCATAAACTCCCTCGTTTCAAATCACGAGAAGCGCGAGAACGAGAGGAAATACGAAACGTACCGATTGACACCGACTGAGAGAAGCGTCGCCGATGATCCGAGCAGGAGGACTCGAGACTGGCGCCCGAAGGGAGCTTCGGAGGTTTGGCTAGTCGGTGCTTGGACTGCACGTAGCCGTGCTCGGTGTTCACGAGTGAAGAGCGGGGCGTAGCAGCAGCAAAGGCGTGTATCGTATAATCGCCCGCCACCACATCGACGGACGATCGCCTCAAGCTGAGGCGGATATTGATGAACTGGTTAATAACGACAACGACGAGGGTGTGGGAGGACACACGGGTATCATCTCTCGATTCCCGGGCATAGTCTCTCAGTTCCCGGGTATATCACTCCATTCCCGGATATACTCATTGCTTCCTGGGTGTCATCTCTCGCTTCCCGGGTATTACGTGGTTTTCGTGCCTGGTGAGAATCTTGGATTAATCCGAGGACCAAAGTTTGATTAGTAGGTGTTCAAATACAAACCATCCACAAATACATATTTTCAGTACTCTAGAGTTTTGTAGCTGTAACTGATATACGGCAAAGGAAATTTTGGAACTTTGAATTGTGAATAGAAGCCAGAAACGACCCATTCAATTTAAACTGAGTGTCATCGAATTTAATGCGAATTGGATGAATATGTTGATGGGTGATGGATGATGGATGATATATTATCACAGAAAGGATTTTAAATAGTTTTTGTTTGGATACTAATGATAATAATGTTAGTCACGGGAAAATTAGAAGAAGTGATTAAAAACGACTTAGTGAAAGTAAGAATGTAAGGAAGAATTGTCATCAAACAAAATAAAACAAGGTCGTACATTCATGTTTTGTAAATTTTATTGTAAAATTGTATGATTGTAATGTTTTCTTTTGAAAGACATCCAAAATCTTACTGATATTGTCTTTTGTTCATTGTTTTCTGAGCATAGACCTAAACGTACATAAGTGATACAATATTTAACTATTACATCGTAAATTTTTCGTTTTTTATCGACTGCTTCAATATGTCATAATATAAACCCAATCAATTAATGTTGAATTTACTAAATTAACAAGAATCAAAACCAAGTTATTCAATTTTTTGAAATAAACAAAAGGTGTCCATATGAATCATTTGTTGAAAGATTGTGCAAGTATATCTTATTATTCCGTAAATTTGTATAGTTGCCAAAACATCACAGTTAACACTAGAATGAAATTAATCTGATCTAAAAGATGTGAAACAACAAATGTAAATTGAAAAAAAAATAAAAAATAAAAATCACCTATCGTAAAATCACGATTTTATTTGCGTTCATCCAAATGCTAAACGGCCACCTGGAGAAAAAATTAAAAAAATTAAAAAAATGTATCAAATAAGAAATAGAAGCAAAAAGAATAGCTGTGTTCAAAGTGTAAAACTTTGAGAATATCAATCACATTCAGAATCTTACAAAATCGTAGATAGACATTATACCACTAATGTGCAAATTAACTACTTGTCATCAAACAGTTGATGGATTAGTAAGAAGCAGACGGATCAGCAAGAGCATGGGTACTATCGAGGGGCTCCAGTGTGAATGGGGACGAGAGGTCCCTTCTCCCCGATTAGGGTTTTGTTTAAAGCGAGCGGCGGGCAACCATGATCCTTCTCTTTTGCTTGCTTGCTAGCTTGCTTGCGTTGAGCTGCTCGACACTTCCTCTATCCGGCAACCATGACGACCCGGCTGAAGAAGAACCGCAAGAAGAGAGGCCATGTCAGTGCCGGGCATGGACGTGTTGGCAAGCACCGCAAGCATCCTGGAGGTCGCGGTAACGCTGGTGGTTTGCACCACCACCGCATCCTCTTCGACAAGTACCATCCAGGGTACTTCGGCAAGGTCGGTATGCGGTACTTCCACAAGACTATGAACAAGTTCCACTGCCCAATTGTCAACGTGGACAAGCTCTGGTCGCTTGTGCCTGAGGCTGTGAAGGAGAAGACCGATGGGGACAAGTGTGCCCCTCTCTTGGACGTCACACAACACGGCTTCTTCAAGGTGTCACTGCAATGCCAATACCGAACCTCGGTGTGATTTGTTCGTGCAAGTAGCTGGTCGCGGTGTTTACTCTTGCGTTTTTGTTCTCTGTTGTGGTGGGTTTGGCGGGTTGCACTGGCGGAGTGTCCCCGATCTAATCTGTGGTTGTCTTGAATGGGTAACTTTGTTCTTTTCAATCGGTTCCTCTATACGTTTTATTTCTGGTGAGGTAGTTTTTTTTTTTTTTTTTTTTTTTTTAATGTTATGTTGATGTCTCTGTGTATACTTGGATGACTTAATAATTTTGCTTATTTCTCAAAACTGTTCTCTAGAAAATAATCTAATTACCTCCGATTATTCATTTGGTACTTGTCTCACAATGTCTAATTTCGAATCATCAGACACTTCAAGTTTTTCCTAATTTAAGTTATGTTGCGCGTCTGTTTCAGGTGCTTGGAAAGGGTGATCTTCCCACTCAACCCATGGTGGTCAAGGCTAAATTCTTCTCTAAGCTCGCTGAGAAGAAGATCAAGGAGGCCGGAGGAGCTGTTATCTTGACTGCCTAAGTTCAAGTCAACGTTCGACAACCTATGCACCTGTGTGTTGTAGTATGATTTTGAAACGTTCTCATCATGGTTTTGTAGGTGTTTGTCATACCCTTGTCATGGAACTTGTTTGTACTAACATATCAGAAATGCAAAGTTCTTTTCTGTTCATACCTATATTCAATGTCGAATCGTTATCACACTGATCTCGTTGTGGACTAAATCACCCGTCATCGTCTCATGTGTTGACTTTCTTCTTCACCTGGGTTACACAGAATCAAGAACCGTATGTTTAATATAGACAAATGTTTGTAGGCTGGTCTTCGACATAACCTATTTGTAAGTCGATACTAATTTGATGTGCTTGAGTTATATTCCAGGCTTTAAATACTTATGTACGGCTTCTACCCTTTTCAGGTTGTGTTGAGGTTGTAAAATCCCCTAAAAAGTTTTGTTTTGATTACTCTGGTTGGGATCAGCGAAAGTTAAGGCTGTCCATGAGTCATGATGCAAGTGACTTGATGTTTGCTTTCTCTTCTGTGCCATTTAGAACAGGTTTGTAATGCGTTTGATCAACAGCCATGTATTCTTTAATTCGGAGTTGGTCAACCCAGCAATCTTACTCCCCGAAATGTGCCTGGTAATTAGAGCACATCGAGCGATTAGGTTGTACCGAATTCTTACCAGTTGGGAAATAGACTAGGATAAGTTTGTTTGGTGCTAAAGATATGCAACGAAGTCCAGTATACGGAAGTGGCATCATCCTCACGTGATTACCACAATCGCATCGTTCTGGATGTCTGCATGTGATGGTTTTCTTCTCATTCGCGGAATATTTGGGTGCCGAACAATTTTAGAATTTGACTTCAGATGCAGGGAATGGTTGAGTTATCTCTAAGATAAGGCTGGTCCTTCTCAGGCATGACGTTGAATTTGTTCAGTAGCACAGATAACTTGGGAATTCGAGTGCTTTTTTGTGCCCGAAGCTTTTCGTGGAACGTTTTACAGATGCTTGAGGCGTACAAATCTGCACTGAATTACAAATTTTGTTGCAGCCCAGTCAGCCTAGTGGAATCTCAACTGTCATGACGATGAACTCAATGCACCAAATCATGTAGCTAACACTGAATTCACATGTGGTTTGAGTGTCAACGATGTCCTAACGTGATCACAACTAGTTTTATGACACGGATTCTCCGATATATAGTGCATGAAAACCCGTGTGTGAAACAACGCTTGGCCATGAGGTTGAATGCACATCTACTCCAGTCCATTTGTGAAGTACTTGGGTTGGAAGTATGAAAGGGATCCATTCTGAATGACCGGAAATATTGATTCTACGTCCGGTTCTTAACATCACTTAGCAACTTGGTTCCTGCTGCAAGCCAGAGACTGGTCTTGACACAGTTCTCATTTGTCAACCGGGTCTATGGCGAAAATCACTTGGTATCCATCATACATTTTAAACAATTAATTCCAAAATTGCTATTTTTACGGTGAACTCAAATCAGTCTACAACTGGATTTCAAACTCGGGAAATGCCCTGACGATTCGATATTGCTGCACTGACTATTGGTCACGTTACAAAATTAGGAGCTACAGTTGAAAAAGCCCTAGTTAATCCACTACTTGCAACATTCCTCCCTGAGAATAACCTTTCAATGAAAAGTTAAGTTCCATTATTATGTGCTGGCGGAGCTCAACAAACTTTGCTTGCATCAGGTTCTCGACATGCAAATTACTTGAGGATTGGATTCTTTCTTTCTTCTAACCTGGTCTATCCACTTTTCTCCGGGTGCTAACTCAGAATCTTCATCATTCAGAACCAGTTTCCCGATTCTTTTACTTATTCGTCTTCTGCAACTACAATTACAAGCATCCCACCCCTTTCTGTCCCAGCTGAGTGGATTTCAAGGTATTCAGAAATTATCCAAAGAAACCATCACCAGGAGCTGTCACCGAACCCTTTTCCTCATGCTAACATGTCAGCTTGCGTTTAAGGGATCAGTGTCGTTTATTATATCTCTTATCTAGAAGGTGACGAAATATGTAGTTGTCACAAGTAGGCCCAATGGTGACGGTGGAAAGTGGATGGAAGCGTGTTGCACTATCAATGAAATCTTTGACTAGGTGTAGCTTGAAAGTTGAGACGGCATACTAATTGAGGGATTGGACAATAAGAATTATGGCATAAAGAAAAGTCGACGATCATTCAATGTGCCAAGAGCATCTAAAAGTAATCCCAAGAGTCTTTACAAGATCGACGGGTTATTTTTCGACTAAGATACATGGAAAAAGTTGTTCCACATTTGGCTCCAGTGCAAAGTACCGTTGTGAGATCTGCAACTATGATTGAGAAGTGAAGGCTGCCTTACGTCACATACAATTTGCGAGGTAAGTCGGGATTTTAAAATAGCCCCACAAAAGTTTTCTAATGGAATGAAGAAGGTTTTTCCTTTTTACGTTTAGCTGCCATCAGTGGTAGATACATACTAACTACAGCTCGGGAGCAACAAAACAAATGGAGATGCAACTAAATACCATGGCCAATACTAAGATATTCAAAGAATCGCAACAGGACAAACCAGAAGGTAGGGGAATTCTCAGTACAATCAGACACATGAGGCACTGTTGGCCCACAAATGAAGTGGATATTTTACACCATATATACAAAAACTGAGATGAAGAGACCTGAGGCATCATCTTGCCACAACCCTCATACCACACTACTATTTTTACATTTTCAGTTGGTTCTTGAAAGCCTACAATTTGATAATCCAGCATGTTTGCCTCCATCCAGCTTATTCAACTTTGAATTACTTCACATACCTTCCCAAATTCTTAGCAATAGAGCATTCTCTTCTTCCCAGTTACTCAAACCACATCAGAATTCCTTGATATTCCCGACACGCCATTTTGAGCCTAGAAAGGGAGCTGGCCGGATTCATTTTAGCCTTGTAGCTACCAATAACCCTTGCATAATGTCCAGTGCAAATATCCGACTCCCGCAGCCACGAAAAATCTTCCTCAATTTCAACAGAGATTGCTGTCAGGTCTCTACGAGTCCTACCGGTCAGTCAGGACCAGAATTTCCCCGGAACACTTCTCAACATAGGCCTCTTTGAGAAACTTCAAAAGAGGCGTCTCGCGTTGTCACATACTGCAAGGCAGAGGATCACTTGCATATGTCCAAACCATCATTCTTCACATCCAAAAAGACTGCTGACTCCAAATGCGAAAATGAAAGAAGCAAACTTCAGCCAAGGACATGGATTATACCAGGTCACTGGGCGATTCGAGCATGGTCCACCACTTAACAGGCCAGAGTGGAAGCGCATACCCTAATCTAGCAATCTGATCCAAAAAAATTCACTTGTTACTCAAAACCTGGACATCTTCGTAAAACACCAGCGGGGTTTTCATGTCAGAGAAACCTCCAAGGACATCAATTCCGCAGAGGCACACGTCAAACAGGCAGTGGTTGATGGATTTGTAATCAGATTCTACCCTAGAAAAATTTGCAAAAAAGAAAAAGAAAAAAACATGCTATGATCTTGTGAAACTCACCTTCACAAAAAGGAAACATTGAGCCCTCCAACACATCATCCCCATGCTCTGCTTTCTCATTCTGCTCGCTCTTACTCTGAGTACCCTCTACATCCTCACTTTCGGCATCCTCGGCCATACCACTAATGCCTCCATGAGCAGGACTTTCATTCAAGGGACTATCACTTGCAACACCGCTGCTTCCATGATTCCTACGGTGATCAATGAGGGACGCATCTTCAAATTCTGGGTTGGAGCCGGACGTAGGAGTTGGTACATGTGCAGATGGGTTGTCGTGTTTATAGGATCCATCCGCTGTAACCTGATCAGTTGGTATCATGTCCCAGCAGTTTGTCCCATTTGCCAAAACCCCGGAACGAATATGCTGCATACCACCATTTTCTTGCAAAACCATATCTTTGAATTGGGAGTTTGCGATGGCTACAGGATCTTCAATCACTGGAGTAGAGCCAAGAAGAGCGTTGGGTTGAACACGCTGAACATTGTCAACGTCTGATGGTCCATCGCCGATAGATGCACCATCAATATTTTCATGATTGGAAATCCCATCTCTGCCAGCAGATACGCCAGGCTTGATGTAATCTGTATACACACATAACTCTCTCTGTTCTGCCCTTAGAATGTTGATGGGGGACCCTGTTACCATCGTTGTAACTGGTTCTGAAGTGACCGCTGTCGGTGCAAAACTGTCCTGATATACCTCGGGAACGACAGTTCTGGACCGAAACGAATGGCCAAGAGACAATTCAGATCTGCCCGACACCGGTGACTCTAACGATTGATGGATTTGATGAAAATACGGAGGGGAACCAAATGATGAAGGAGGGGTGTCTGCCGCTATCACAACGGACAAATCTGCATCCACAAATACATTAATTTTTTTAGCATAAACGAAATTCCAATAGACCTGTAAGCAATATCCACGAACTTCAATTACGTTGTAAGAGGCATCTGTAAATACTTTGCATCAAGGAGAAAATGAATGGACCAACACTATCTCTACTGCTCAGACCACTGAGATGCAAGAGGGCCGATTCGGCCACCACGATACAATATCTCCACTCAAAAACGTTATTTTAATACTCAGCAAGTCTTCCGGCTTGCCATTAACTGGAATTTCATTGCCCTTACCACTTACTAACACGAATTATGAAAATGAATTCAAAAGAGCGCTCATAACATGTAAAGGTGTAGGGTCGAATATAATCTTAAAGAACGAACCTTGGTACCCGCGGTGGTAATCGTTCATACCACCGGCACTGGTAGCATATGGAGCACCCTCTGAACCAAAACTACTGCTACTATTGGTGCGCTGGATGGGCATGCCTCTCAAACTTCCAGCTATGAACCCATCTTGCAAGCCCTCATTTCCAAGAAGCTGATCATGGGCGTTAGATATTCCAGGCAAAGCATCTGTTACCATGGTGGCCCTACACGGAAAGGAATTGAAAGACACACAAACAAACGTCAAACTTCAGTCACACGAACAAATGTGAAAGATGGATGAGGAATATAAGCTTACACGTTTCAACAGTGAAAGTGTACGGAAAGGAAGGTATCTCACCGAGCACCGTGTACTTTCGTAAAGTTCTGGAGTCTTTCAATTACAGGAACAAGATCTTTCCTTCGCACTTCAACAATACGAGTAGGAATTCTTTCGATTTCAATCTCTTCCACCCCATCTAAAGAAGGGTACTTGCCAGCTTCAAGCTCCTTCGATGTCCCCGGAAGCATCACATGAAATTGAATCTAGAAAGGAGCAAAACTCTAGTAAAAATCTAGTTTGTGAAGTAAAATGCATTGAAAAAGTGAAGACCTAGGTGTCTCTCATCACGAAATCGGAGATCCGAAAACGCCAGGTCGTAAACTGAACTGTACAAGTCAAAACAGTAATGTACATTCAAGCAAACAGTCAAAACAAGATACAAAAGAATTTTAAGTTTCAAAAAGATTCACACGTGATAAAAGAACGCAGGGGAAAACCAATGCCAGTTTAATAAGTGATATATTGAGTACCTTCGACTTTGCCCAGATGGGCACAGACCTGGATTGATGCATCTGCACTTCAGCATTAGACATAAACCAGCGCTGCAACTCTTCAGTTCTCATAGCTTCCTTGGATACAGACCCTACAGAAATCCCGGAGTTTCCAGAACGCACTCCAGCTTCTTCCTGATTTGCATCCTGGGCCCCAACTATCTCTTCCCGTTCTACCCAGTTAGGCCGACGAGCAACATCCCAACGCTCTACTGGTTCGACAATTGCCTTCAACTCCTGAGGTAGGCCAGGGCTTCCCGGTGAGCCTATCCCGACCATTTGCGGCAAGCCATTACTGTAAACACCGTCACCTCCTACAGCAGGACGCAGCAAGTAACGAAGAAGATGCCCTGTCGGGCAAAAAATCCAAAGTTGATCTCTCAACGTCCCAGTTCCTATGTCCGATTCCACACCTACTCTACCACCGTCATGAAAAACAGCAGCCACAGCACCAGCAAGAACATTGGGTCGGCCCGCAGCTGTCACCGCAGCACTTGTTACAGTACCCCGCCACCCACCATTCCCATTCTTTATTCTACCTACTACGTTGAGGGTTATGGCAGGAGGAGGGGAATACGATGCTTGCTGATTCAGGCTCACGGGTCCTGTTGTAGACCACCAGGGGAATACTGGGGCCGGTGTTATAGTGGGCCCGATTAGCCCATCAATAGGTAATGTTGCGTGCGTCTGCGGCCCTACTATTCCACCAAATGGAGATATAGCAAACAAATGGTTTGTTCCCCTTGAAGAGCTGACAGCGATCCAATGGCTGTCGCTACTAAAAGTTATGTCCTGAATAACCTGTACAGTAACCAAAATGACCATCAGGCTACATACGAATACTACTTGATCCAAGAATACATAGTCGAACAAAACATAACCGTATGCAACACTTACCGCATTAGTCACTCCACGAGAGAGTTTGTATAGATGCACAAAACTTGTACTGGTATCCCCACCGGTCCCATTACCCCCAGCAATTGAGGATGGAGGTGTGAGGCGGAACACATTTAGGTTATGGCCATATACAGAAGCAGTGACCAGTAAAGTGCCGCTCGGATCAAAAGCAAGTGCTGAAAGAGGACTTGAGTGTGCCCTAAACTGGGCCACTACATTTTTGCTCACAATATCTCGGATAATCACCTGTTCATAATCAGAGGAGACACTCAGATTTCGTTACAGAAAGTTCCCTAACTAAAGCACAGACACTTGCACTTATGACGACTATAGTATCAAAAAGAGTAAGGAACTAATTCGGCCGAGGATAACAACAGATAATAGCAGACCATTCATGTAGTTGAAAAAAGAAAAGAAAAAAAAAAAGGAAAAACAGAAAAAAAGAAAAGAAAACAGCTGCTTCTTGTGCTCTTAGCATATCAGAAGCACGATGACAGGTAACATTAAGAACTAAATCCTGGCCTAAAGGTCCAAGATAAACTAAAAATTACCGTGCCAGAGAACTCTGGTTCGAGGGCAGGACCTCCTTGCCAAGGACTCTGGTTATTAGTACCATTCTTCCAACTGGGACTACTAAGCCTAGGAGAAGCGCCGCCACCATCCGGCATAAGCTCTGAGCAGTATCTTGAAATTGTCTTGTAACCCATGTCCCCCAAAGTCACCACTCCTGCTACGATATGTTTGCTGGACTCCTTTGCATAATGTGCTACAAGGCTGCCGTTAGCTGGAGAAGTTGATGGGCTCACTCCTGGAGATGGGGTCAAGTGCTGAGGGGACACACGCCCAGAAGTCGCAAATAGAGGCTGGTTGGCTGCATACGCTAACCACCGAGGACCAACTGCCATTGCACCATATCCGTAATGACTGGATCCAGGAGCTGGTGCTGGGGATGGATAAGTAAGCACACTAAAAACATTTTGAAGTGACCCTGCATCAAAGCAATAAATCTGCAAAATAACGCGGATAGAACTTCTTGGGTCAAACATTTCCATTCAAGTATTGAATCTTCACACGAAGTAATAATCTCACGGGTAGCAAAAGGTGCCCCAATTGTAACGCGTAACACAAAGAACTGGGCGAACGTAACTTGAGCTGTACAAACTTGGTTCCTCTCAAGGTATAGAACTGCTCAAATGGGACAAAGCAAGCCGTAGAACATATGGCAGAGGACAAGTAGAACCTTGGAGACTCAGAGAGTAAGAAATTCAATTACCTGAGTAGCCAAGGCCACTGCAACAACACGAGGGCTACAGCGCACTGCATGAATTCCCGTGCGGAATCTTAAGGAATGCACATACGAATGGTTGCGAAGGGAATAAAATCGAACGACAGTTGGCACGAAGTGAGAGGCTCCAAAATTCAAAGAACCGCCCCCGCCACCGGCACCTGGACTCCCAGAACCTGTTACATCCACAGTAACGACTAACAGCAGAGGCCGAGCTCCCTCGAAATTTACCCCTTCATCCATAGGCTCTTGAAGAATAGGTTTCGGCTGAAGACGCAGGAAAGCGACCGGTCCATCACGACGTGAAACCAATTCATGCACATTACTCGCATCTTGTACATCCCAAACTTGGAATCCATTTGCATACGTCAACAAGAGCACTTGCCGAATCTCACCTGAGCCAAGCTCTAGCTTATCAAAGCTTGACCACAGGACCTGCACATTCAGAAAATGACGACAATTTAAAACAGCACAGAATTTTGAACCAAAAAATAACATAATAAAATATAAAACAGACCAAAGAAACAACTTACCCTCAACCCTCTGTGATACTAAAATTGAATTGCTACTCTGGAAGTCACAGCATGTCGACTGAAAAAACCCTAAAATAACAAATGAGATGAAAAGCAATTCGTAGGCAAGCACCACCAATTGGCATTTCCGCCTCAGACCTTAATCTCCACAAGGTATGTCAACGATACCTGTTCGCGCTGACGATCATCTTCATGGTTGAGTGATCCACTAGAAGCTGCGGAGACAGCAGCCTGGCGAACAGTAGATGCAGCAATGCTGCTCGCATTTGCAGAGACACTGCGAAGATAGTTGGATATGGTGCGGAAGGAGGAAGGGATTGATCTAAATTTGCCCCCGTGGGGACTACGCATTTGATAGTCGGCGTCGTTCCTCATCCCACTCTATGCCTTGATTCGGAGATTTTGTTGGCCCTTCTAAGCGCATGCCCACGCAGCGTTCTTGTGCACCCACAGTCCTGAAAGAAAAGGCGTCAGTACTCAGAGCTTGAGAGGTATGCCAGTATGCCCCGTCCAGACAAATTTTGCAAAGATTTTGTCAGATAGCTAAGCTTTATTTGCTGTTGAATCTGGCCAACATGGGTCACATCACTAATAACTAAAACACACATGATGTGAGTTTATCGGGGCATCAAAAACAAAATAAATCGCTTGCAAAAGCATGCAAAACCACAAAAAAAGGTAAAGCCAGTCTTTCTATTAGAAAACGTTTAAGTTCAAGATTCATGATGATTCATATGGTCAATCGACCTGCAATCCATTGCCTTCATTACTCTCCGAACAAGAAATTACTCCAATTCCTCATTTCCCCGACCCAACCCCAAAATTATTGTGCAAGTGGACAAAACATGAAGTCGCGATACAAGAATTAGAACAAAGATATTTAAAGTAGATCCTGCTTCGGAGCAAATACCTGGCAACGACTGACGAGTTTTGTCAGTCCATTGCCTCCTCAGAAACCTGCGTTAGCCATTATTGCAAACTAAGTTCTGATTCCAATCGCAATGTGCTGATAAGTTGACAACGGACTCTTGATCGATTCGATTATCAACCGAATACGTCAATCGAAATAAGCTTCACATCCTGCACGTGCCAAAAGAGGCAAACTTCAAAAAATATAAATAAATATAAATAAATAAATAATCGAAAGCAGAAAATAGATTCAGCAAGAAAAACAATTCTTTATCGGTACCCGAATAGAGCGATACAAACTACAATTCGATTCAATTGTAAGCGATGTTCCCAATAATCCGCGTCTCCCAAGTTAGACCACACCACCCTGCCCACACTGGATTGCGAACAGCAAGCACTTCTCTACAAGAAATACCAAAATTTACGTCGCTGACGCCCTTTCTATACGTGTCAAAGTGCGCATACGTGGGAACAGAAACAAAGCCGTCGAAGGATACAAAAAGACCCGTTCAGCGTACGTCCAGGTACACCTACGCCTTTCAACACAACATCAAGGCGTGCAAGCAAATGAACTCTCACGCCGGGACGGCATGCTCACGCCTACCCATTCACGCTTTCCGGAACAAACGTCCGCAGCACACAACACGCTGGCTTGACCAGACCGCCACGTAAGATCAACCACATGAATCCTCTACCCTCAAGACACGCATCGTCACAAACCCGGGCTTCCAGCCAACCTAAATTCCACCCTAACACGTACTGAACCTTCAACCCCGCAGAGAATTTCGTTCAATCGACCGCCTTAAATACCCACACGATGCCCCTGTTTCTCGATGCCAATGGGCTAGGAACACCGCCTCGCCACCTCCTCCTCACCTCGCAAATCAACACCTCATACCTCCCTATCCCCGACTTTCCCCTTCTCCTCTCGCCCCACATCCACAACCCACTGAAACTACGCCTGCTCATACACACCAACCGCTGCGACGCATCACCCACAACCTAATCCATCGTGAAATCAATCTCCCTCGACACCTCTACAGCCCAGGACGAAATGGTTCTCAACACGCGAGCTCCCCACATCTCTCTCCACACGTAATCATGCAACAGACCCCATGAATCGACGGAACCGAGGGAGAGAAGAACCGGGAGAGAATCGTGGTGTGGTTTACCGTGGTCGCGGAATTAGATGGAAAAGAGGTCGATGCGTGCACAAGCAGGGGCCGGAGGAGCATCCGAGTGGCGGCACTTTATACCTTTGATCACCAAACGAGGAGACAACAACAACACAGCTTGCGAGGATGTCGATGGCAAAGGGGCGAGCGGACGAGAAACAAGGAAAGGAAGTAAGGGAAGGGAAGGGAAGGAACAGGAGCACGGGGAGCCACAGCGAGCCTGGTCCACGAGTGGCCGAATACTCCTCCCTCCTCTTACTTTTGGTCTCTTGCTCTTCTTCTTCTTCTTCTTCTTCTTCTCTCTCACTCACTCGCTCGCGCTTGCGACAAGCAATGTCACCTCCACCACCACCACTAGAAAATAAAAACAGAATCCCCGAAGATGGAGCGCAGGGTAAAGAGCCTCCCCTTCCCCCACCCTGTGAAAGCAAAATCCAATAACAACCCACACCAGGATTCATCCTATGGTTTAATGGGTTGGAGGTAGATTCGATGATGCGATGATGCGATGATGCTCCTCCTCGCAGCATCGGGGCATTGGCAGCTCGGCGCACTTGGCCCCACCGCACTGAGTCAGTCCGTCAGTCCGTCAGTGAGTGCGGAATCGTCACCCATCTCCCCTCACTCAACTCTCGCCACTTCCCAATTTAGTGTGGTCGTGCATGGACGAACGAAACAACGAAAGAACGAGTGAACGAAATTGTGTCTGAGGGACGAACAAGGAACGAACGAGCGAGTGAGCGAACGAACAATATATGTATAATTAGATTGTGGATGAATTAAATAGATATGGATGAATGAAATAGGGTGAGTGATTGATGAATGAAATAGGGTGAGTGATTGACGAATGAAATTGTGCGGGACTCGTTATCTTACTGCTCACATTTAGTGTGGGTTATTGAGATTTGGCCTCTTTGTGTGGATTTGGAATTGTATTAAAATTGATGTTCGATGTTGGAAATAATTCGATTTTTTCATAACCGTTCATGGTGGTAGTGATCTCTTCAAGTGTTTTCTAATTTCTGAAAAATCTCCAGGGCAGATAAATTGATGATTATTTAAAATAATGTCCATGTTATCAAAAAATTCAAAAAATCAAAAAGGAAAAATAATTGGGGAAAAACGTATAATTTAATGTGTTGAAACCACATTTATATTGGCATCAACGATTATAAATATATTATATTTTTTGAATAATAATTAGAGTGAGGTGAGCAATATTGAATACATTAAAAACAATTGGCATTCGTAATTTATCTAACAAATTGCAAAGATTGAGGAAAACAAAAGCACAATATATATAATTATTAGTTTATTATACCCTTAACATAAAAGATATATATATATATATATATATATATATATGTTTGTGTGTCAAAGAGAGAAACTGAAATGATATAATTTGATGAATATTTGATAAAGCAAGGTAATTTATATTTATATACATTGAAATGTGGGTATATACTTATATAATTTTATATAGTGATAAAACTTGCATGAATAAAATATAGTTTGTTCAAAATGAATCCTTTTAATAATTTCAGCATAAACTATATATATATATATATATATATATATATATATGGTAGCAATCTAATACGAATATTACTAGCAAAGCTCATTTTATAATCTCTAAATTGAATGGGTTTGTACATTTTACCTATATATTTAACTTTAAATTGTAAAAATAACATACGTTATTGATTTCTTTTCTACATTTTCAAACAATATAATTGATTAGAAATAGAGTTTATATTGCATGATTTTTAATTCCATTTAAGCTACATTCTTCTAAATGCTTGGAAATGCAATGTTGGAGAATAATCATTTTTGTATAGTAACTATTCGACATTCTGTCATTAAAAATTAATAATAATGTTTTAAATATCATAATTAAGACGTTTTATGTAATTAATGGGATGTTTTGAAAAATGAATCAAAGAATTTTAAAGACCAAATTACTTTATCTTTTGTTTAATTAGAAAGATACAGAATACAATATTTTTAAATATTTATTCTGTACACATATACAGAAATTTGGTTTTGTTATAGACTTTATAAAACATAGAGTATTCAGAATATTTGATTTAAGAAACTAGATATTATACATAATATCATTGTGATTTATAATACTATAATTCCCAAATGTTAAATGACTTTAATAAGTAGAGTGGAAAGAAATGTTCTCCATGATTCATTTACATAAATGGTCATTGCTATTGATACTCTAATAAAAATCATCATGTTTAATATGTATCATGTTTTTAGTTTTTTTTCAATATTCCAAACTATTAATTTCTAAAACTTGAATCTATTCTTACTTCAATAACATAAGTAACATACAAGTAAAAAGTGATTTTTAACTCAAGGTGATAAAGTTGTATTATGATGGTGTGTTGAGGCATTGAAATACTCTTTAAATTTAGTCCAAAAAATCTAAATGTTTCGTTTACAAAATAAATAGCTTATTACGACACTTACAAGCATATTAGTACATTTCTCCAATATTGTACCTAAATAGTAACATACATTGTTGCATTCTATTTTACACTAGAATTATCAGGTCATACTATATTTTATGTACGTACGTACGTCTATATATATACTAAAAATGTTTAACTCATTCAACAACTAATGAAGTAGCATTGCCAGTTATTATTGTACATGATGTGATTTCAGAACATCTTTTACAACAATGTTTGTACTTCACTGAGTTAGTTTAGAAAACGTATTAACATTTTACAATTATGCTACTCAATATGTTTCTTCAAATCTACTATTTGAAATACACAATAACCATGATGATAGAAACTTTATACATATATAAAAAAATAAAAAAAGTATGAAAAGTTGTACTGATTTAATTGTTAAAAATAAAAATAAAAATAAAAAGTTATAATACTTATCAAGAAAGAGGGTTTTTCATACAGGTGTTTTTTCGGATAAATATATTTAGGGTTATTATTTTGTAGATAGAATAAAAAAGTATTCAAAATTGGTTCGATTGTAAGTTTGAATCTTACATTCTTCTCTGCTGCTTGTAATCTAGAATGATTTGAGCTTCTAGAAGTCAACCAAATGAATGCATAATTTAACTTTGAAAGTATAAAGTTATCTATTGTTACATATTTGTAAACACATGTACATTAAACTAGTAAAAAAATCATCATCAATTTTTTTCAGATAATTTTTAATATCAAATGTTAATGTAGTGGTTCTATTTTAAAATGATAAACCATCTTAAAAACAAGAAACAAATTGATGACAGTTACCCTAGAATTCCCCGAGCACTAACATTATATGTCGAATCAATTGTTTGAAAATATTTTTTTGTAAGTTTCGACATACACATTGTGATTGAAACTTTGCAAAAATAACACGACTTTCAATTTTGATTGCATACAGATTAATGCTTTTTGGAAGTTCACGTCTTCACTGGATATGACACATTTAAGATTAAGAACATTGAGGTGATTTCATATTTCAATTACCATGGAAATTTTGAGGATTGTAATAGTCTTGATAAGTTGAACTTTCATAAGTGTTAGTTAAACTTACACATTTTATAAATATTTGTTAATAGTTGAGAAGCAAAAAACATTATGTATCATAAATGCACATTTTGAAATTTTGGTTTTTGGTTTTTGGTTTTTGGTTTTTTTTTTTTTCTTCTCAATCAGTATTTAATTTATGTGCAATAATTGAACATATACATATTAGAAAGGAGATTCCTTTAGTAAGCTAAATTCTTGATAAGTCCTAAAAAAACATTATTTGGCAGTATAAATCATCGTCATAGAGAGACTGTCATTGCAGATATTGTGATAATCTTATATGTTATTGACTAAAAACTTGGATGTATTTTTGTTCATGATTTTTCCTATTATTTCAAATACATTTTGAAAAATGAAATTGAAAAAAATCAAAAATATATATATATATATATATATATATATATATATGAACATCTCACAAAATTGAGTCATTCATGTATCACTTGGAATTTACTGCAGAAGTTAATAGTCACTCTTTTATCAATTCGAGTGAGTCTAATTAGGGAATTTTAAGGAAAGCCACCAATTTCGTAAACAACAATATATATTCTACTAATAAAGTAGAGATGCCATAATTTAGACTTAATAATGGCAGAAACTTAAAAAATGACAATGCATAATATATATTCTTGAAATTTAAAAAATAGACACGCTCATTGCAATGTTTACTTCAAACCAGATTTTAAAATCAGCAGCTTCAAAACTGTAATGAACAAGTTTCTTCAAGTATCAAAAGATTACTTTCATACTTTAACACCTATTATTAATAAAAGTATACTTTAATACTTTAATATGTTTTTACATAAAGTAATAAAATGTAAAGTTTTGAAGTATTAAACCAAGCATGGAATAATTTTTGATGATTTTATCTTCTTTGGTGCATGATGGTTTCTTTATAGATTGATATGTAGTAAAAATAGCATTTATGTTACAAGCAAAAATATAACATGGATGGGTAATTCTAAAAATATATACATAATTGCAACAAATGGCTTTGGAATCTCATGTGGATGGCTACCCAAGAAAGGGGCACATCCATTCATACATTCCCTTGGGACACAGAATCTCAAACCAAGACAAAGTCCAGCTCCAATTCAATAAGTAAACTGGAATAATAAAAAGGCGAGGGTTGAAGGACAATTCCCATGCAGAATGTGCATCGCTGATGTGGCAATTGTTGTATGGGTTTCAGTTTGAACATACAAGTACTGGCATATGGCCGCATTTTATTTGGGATTTGGAGTTCTGAAGGAAAATAAATAAATAATTAAAGCATTACAAAGTAGAAGAATGCATGCTCACATATTCCGAGGTTTATTTATTCCCTTTAAATTATAGAACTTTCCATGCCTATTGTATGGCTTGTATGACCCACAAGAGGATTTTGTAACTTCTAACCCTTAAAGAATTTAGAATATTTTTTAATAGTTTATTATAATGATAAACTTTAGATTTTATTAATTAATTTATTATTATTATTTTTTGGGTGAAATCATCTATAATCCTATCACAAGCCTAGAGTAAAATTCCATTGAAAATAATAATACTACTTTATTTGTTATCATTTTTATTATGGAGCATATTAAATTGAAGCACTGTAGGATTCTTTTAGCCACTATATATGAGGTATGGGCGCCCCACCATCAAAAAGTATGTCCAAAGCTATTTGATTGAATTATTAGACAAGTCACTCAAATGACACCATTTCAACTATGTTAATTTTTTCACATAGAAAGTTCACATACATAGCTATTAAAATTGTTAAGAATGTTTTAGAGAAAGAGACAAGTAGCTAGAAGTAATATGCATACACATGTAAAAACACACGCACAAACACACAAGAAGTGATTTTATTGATAGGATTATATTTCTTACACAAAGAAAAGGGGAGAAGATAAACAATTTATTTCTACTATATTTGAAAAACTATATCTGTAGTAAATATTATAAACTACAGTAAATAGTTGACTACATTTAATACTTTAAACACTCTTCCTTGCTTGTTATAATATTTATATGCATAGAATTATGATCTGTAGTTTTTTGTAATCTCCTAAGATCAACAACTTCTGCCTCATTAAAATCTTATTTACAAAAACCTTATTATATTTAAAGACAAAACCATAGATGAAGGAAAAAGAGTAAAACATTATCTCAAGAGTTCATTTACTTTCTTACTCAAAGAAAGCAAGTTGCCACATGCCAATGCCATAAGTAAGTTGGCGATGGTTGCACAAAGGGAGAGCTTTGATGAGGAGATTAAGAAGGTTATTTGCAGATTCAATTTTCTTGATCTTAAGTACCTGATCAATAATCAAATCAAAATAAAATAATATGCTTTGTCTTATCTCCTTCAATGAAACCAATTTATATTTGTGCAACATAAGTGCTATTCTCTTCATAGAAGATAGTTGGAAAATCATCATATGAAAATCTATAGATTGACTAAATGAGTTTATCAATTGATTGCAATCAAATAAATTCTCGAGATACTTCATATAAAATAATAATTTTTGCATGGTTGAATGAAGTCACAATTATAGTTTGTTTCATTCATTTCCATGATATTATAACTCTATATCTTAAGAATACATAGTTTTTTTAAGATTTAGTTGTTGCAATATCAAATTCATATCATACATCAAAATATCCAACTAATTTTGGATCTATAGATCATGTGTAGTATAATTCCAAATCTATAGTAATTTTTAAATAATATAGTAAATATTTGATGCCATTCCAATGTTTTAGTGTTAGACATGCATTATGTCTTATAAGAACACTAACTGCTAATGCAATATTTGATCTTGTAGATGTAGCTAAATATAAAAGATCTCCAATTACAGTAAGGTATGGATATTGATCTTCCAATATTTTCTCTTCTTTTTAGTACAAACGATATGGATCATGACCATCACAACTATACCCAATCATTAGTCTAGATAATAGATAAGCATCAATTATATTGAATCTTTGTAAGATTTTTCTAATATATATTTATTGATAGAAAAAAATGCTACCATCTGTGAGATGCATAATCTAAAGACCAATGCAAAAAGTTATTTTTTGTAGTATTTTTATCTCAAACTCATGGATAAGTAAATTAATAGCTACAACACATGTAGATCTAATATCTATTAGGTGAAGATCATCAACATATACAATGATGATTATAAAACCAATTTAATCTTATTTAATAAATAAATAAGGAATTAATGGATCACTCACAAACTTACTCATAATTAAATAATCTTAAAAACATTGATACCATATGATTCCAAATTATTTTATACCATATGATTCCAAATTATTTTATACCATATGATTCCAAATATATGATTCCAAATATTTGATATTGCGGCGCATTTGCGAGATTTTTAGCTGGCTCCCATGTTCACTCATTAATGTCGTAGCCGCACCAATGAACAAAATACTCCAACTTGCCCCTTCTTCGCCGTGAATCTAATACCTTTTCAATCTCGTATTCCTCGTGATTCTCGATCTCAATACTAGGTGGCGGACATTGTATTCTTCTAGGAAAAGACGACTCTCGATAAGGCTCTAACAGAGAAACATGAAAGACTGGATGTACCTTCATAGAAGTCGGTAATTCCAGATGGTATGCCACTGGATTGATTTGCTTCTGGATGATAAATGGTCCCAATCTTTGATAGTCCAATTTGTCACATGGTCGCTTGGTCTTGATATTCCGTCGAAGAAGCCATGCTTTATCTCCAATTTTGAAAGTAGATGCTTGATTTCAAAATCTATCTACAGACGCCTTGTAGGATTCTTCAGCGGATTGTAATTAAAGCTTCAACATATTTTCAAGCTCTGATAGTTGTTTCGCAAATCCTTCAGCTGCTAAATTGTTATTTGTTGATGGACTCAATAAATCAAGCTTCAGATGATATCCATAGTTGGAAAAGAATGGTGTGTATTGAGTCGACGCATGGAGGGTGTTATTATATACAAACTCAACTAGGAACAGATATGTGGTCCAATCGTCTTACTGATAGTTGATGCTGCATCATAAGTATTGTTTCAAGACTTGGTTCACCCGTTCTGTTTGGCCGTCAGTTTGAGGATGAAAAGCCGAAGAAAGCTTAATATCCACCTTCAGTATCTCAAAAAGAGATCTCTAAAACTTTGATACGAACTGGGTTCCTTGATCTGATACGATATCATCTGGTAGTCCATGATATTGATACACATTATCGAGATAGAGCCTTGCTGTGACTTCACTGGACAATGTCTTCTTGCAAGGAACAAAGTGCTCCATCTTTGTAAGCCGATCTACCACGACAAAGATGCTGTCAAATGAGTTCGATGATGGAAGGTCCGTGATGAAGTCCATAGAAACTGAAGACCATGGTCGATGTGGAATTGGCAATGGCTGTAGGAGTCCATAAGGGCAATGCCGAGGATTCTTGGATCTTGAACAAATGTCGCAGGAAAAGACAAAATCTTTCACATCCTTCCACATTTAAGGCCACCAAAAATCTTGAGAAATAAGCTCGAAGGTCTTGCTGAATCCAAAATATCCCGCAGCTGAAAAATCGTGGTGAGATTGAAGAACTCGGAGTCGTGCTAGTCCTTTTGGGATATACAACTGCTCTTCAAAGTATAAAAGATCTCCCTCTATCTTAAATTTGTCGTCATTGGTACGCTACTGGATATCAATGGCTATTGAATCTTTAATGGTCGTGGCATGTACTTGATTCAAGAAGTCAGCATCAATTGACACAATAGTAGCGCAAAGCCAAAATTACTCTTGCTTCAAGAACATCGTACATTATTGATCAAATGCTGCTTCTCCAGCCTTTAGTACAAGATACGATCTCTTCAATAAGCCATTAGATAGTCCTTGCTGCTTTCCAGGTCGATAAGTCATAACAAAATCGAACCTAGATAGCAACATACTCCACCGAGCTTGATGTCAATTTAGAACTCGAGCCGGCATGAAATACTCCAAATTCTTGTGATCTGTATATACGGACACTAGGTGTGCAGCTCCTTCAAGAAAATGACGCCATTCTTGGAAATAATCCACTATAGCAAGAAGTTCCTTATCATGGATTTCATAATTGATTTCAGCAGCAGAGAACTTTCGAGAATAGAATGCAACCAGATGGAGCTTCTTGTCTTCTCCCATTTGTGAAAGTATAGCTCCCAAAACAAAATCCGAAGCATTAGTTTCTAAATAAAAGGCCTTTGTAAAGTCTGGATGTACCAAGATTGGAGCCGTAGTAAATGCAATTTTTAGGTCTTGAAATGCCTTCTCCGCTAGAGGTGTCCATTCCAGCTTATCCTTGTATGTCAACCGAGTGAGAGGAGGAGCAACTTGAGAGTAATTCTTGATGAAGATCCGATAGAAGTTAGGAAAGCCAAGAAAGCATTGTACGTCTTTCACCGTCTTTGAAACCTCCCAGGACATGATTGCTTCCATCTTTTTGGGATCCATCTTCAAGCCTTCTGTAGTCGCAACGAATCCCAAAAACTCCATCTCTATTTGGTGAAATAAACACTTCTTCAACTTGGCATATAGCCTTCGCTCGTGTAGTTTCTCTAAGACCAAACGAACGTGCTTTTCATGCTCTTCCTCATTTTTGGACAATATCAGAATATCATCCAAATAGATGACAACAAAATCGTCAAAGGTTTCTCGAAAAATGTCATTCATCATATGTAGAAAGACTGGTGGAGCATTGATAAGACGAAAGGGCATGTCATTATACTCAAAATAGCCATACCTTGTACGGAACGTTGTCTTCCACTCATCTCCTTCCTTGATTCATACGAGGTTATAAGCTCCTCTTAGATCAATTTTTGTAAAAATCCTTGCACGTCCAAGTTGTTCTAAGAGACCAAAAATCAAAGGTAACGGATAACGATTCTTCTTTGTTACCTTGTTGAGGCCTGGATAGTCCACGCACATCCGCAATGAGCCATCTTTCTTCTTCACAAATAAGATGGGTGCTCCAATTGACGATTTTGAATGACGGATGAAGTTCTTGGCTAGATTCTCGTCAATGTACTTCTGCAACTCCACCAACTCCGTCTGCGATAGATTGTAGATTGGGCCAAAAGATGGTTGTGCTCCTTCCTTTAAATCTATGGCATAATCATATGGTCGGTGTTCCGGTAGCATGTCGGCATTTTTCTTTTAAAACACGTCTTTAAAATTCTTATGTTGCTCCAGTATACTTGTTGTCGAGATCTTCTCCTTGGTAGTTGAAGCCGCATAAATGACAAATGGTGTACCTTCTTTGGACGATCTTATAAACACTCTTGCTCCAATAAATAAGAATTTTTCTATTCGAGGTTTTCTATTAGGTTTACTCTTAGTGGTTTTGTAGGAAAGGTCATCTTCCGCAACTTCCAATCTATGGATGGATTATGCTTTTCCAACCAGGAAAGACCAAGAATAACAGGATTTGATGGGATTCTAATAATATTAAAAATAATATAACTACTATGGTCCTTAAACGTCACTTCTATAGGTTTTGATTCATTGGTGACACTACTAGTGTCACGGCCATAATCATGTAAGCTAATAATTACATATAGAAATAGGTAGAAGTAAGTAAAAGTAGATAAAAGTAAGTTAATTGTATAATATTTAATATAGAAGCTTCCTAGAAACTTCCTAGACGCTGCTTTGACTTCATAGGTGTCTTTAATTGACTTTTTGGATTAGAAACGTGGTCAACAAGTTGGCCATGTGCCACACATGTTGTTAGCTTGAAGATCAAGCTAACTATGTGGCCCACACGTAGAAAAACTTGCCTTGTAAGTCAAGGCATGTGTCCTACAAAGTCAACACATATTGGAGGTCCTATAGAACGTTGCCACGTAGCCCCTAGTTAGATAGTATATATAGAGACAAGAGTGAAGGCTTCTTCACTCTTGTCAATTCCTTTCTTGCTTCTAGTCTAGTTTCAAGGGTCTCTAGTTTTCTTGTATTTTGGCAATAGCCATTCCAGTTTCTTACTTAATATACATATTTCTATTTTGTCCTATTTCTTTTTGAGAAAAGTCTCACTTACTCTTTAGCTTTCATCGAGTTCTTGTCCTTGACAGATTGACAAGAGTACACTTACAATATCAGAGCTTTGTTTTTTCTTGAGTAAGAGTGGATTACCCCTTTCTCTTGACAAGACATAAGCGTATTAGAAGTTTGCGGATTACCCACTTCTAAACTGATATTGTTCTTAGTATCTTCTTTGTTATCAAGTCTTTCTTTTCTTTTGTCTTGAGCAATATCAAACAAATTTTTCTTCTTAGTGTCATTATGGCAGAGCTTGTTGAAATGAAGAGTGCAATGGCACAAATGCAAGAGCAAATGAGGGAGTTAATGCTTGCGATGCATCAACTCAATTCACCAACATAGGAAAGAACAAGAATAGCAGAAAGTGGAGATATAGAGATGATCGGAGCTGCTTCAACATCTACAACAAATCACGTTCCTTCTCCAATTGTACAACACCCTATAAGCACTAGAGAACCAAGAATTGCCTTACCTGAGAAATTTGATGGTACGAGATCAAAGTTTCGAGGGTTCATCAATCAAGTACAATTGGCAATTGAACTTCAACTGCAAAGCTATCCAACTCCAGGATCACAAGTCAGGTTTATTGGCACTCTACTTTCTGGTTCTGCATTATCGTGGTTTTCGTCTTTTCTTGAACAACGAAATCCAATATTGGACAATTTGAAAGCTTTTTTGGCGGAGTTTCAATCTATGTATGGTGAACACGATGCAACTCGTGTTGCAACAAATAAGATCCGAATTCTGCGATAAGGAAATCGCTCAGTAACAGTATATGCTTCACAATTTCGATAACTTGCAATTGACATCAAGTGGGATGATGCTGCACTCATCAGTCAATTTCTTTATGGATTGCAATATGAAGTAAAGAAATTGATGCTCAACTTACCTGATCCTCAAACTTTGAGTCAAGCAATCGATTTTGCGGTAAAATGTGATAATCGACTTTTTGAATTTTGATCTGAGAATCATTCACGGGAACCTCAACGTTATTACTCAATGGCAACATCAACATCTTTGCCAAACGTACATTCGGAAGTAGAAGACATGCAAATTGACGCGGTACGTTTTAAACCTCTAACTGAGCAAGAAAAGATTCGTCGTCGTCAAGAAGGATTATGTTTATATTGCGGAGAACCTAAGCACACTGCTCAACATTGTCCAAAGAAACGACGCAACTATAAAATGAGGGGTACGACGGTCAAAGAAGACAACATGTCAGAAAACGGATTCGTTCAGCTACAATAGGGACCGTGCAGCTGGAACCTTGTACAACTCCTAATGAAGGTCCTATCCTCTCCTCAGAACCCTCTCTTTGTTTTATAATAGACTTATATTTAGGACCTAAGAATTACAAAGCCTCTGCTTTATTAGATTCGGGAGCCTCAGCATGTTTATTAGATGAACAATTTGTTAAAAGTCGTAAAATACCCTTTGTACAGAAACCTAAACCAGTACATGTAGAAGTCATAGATGGTCGTCCCTTGTCTTTTGGAGATGTCACTCATGAAACTCATCCTATAAAAGTAACAATAGACGGTCATGATAGCTACATAGCTTTTAACATAATTAAATCCCCGTCCAATCCAGTTATTTTAGGTTTATCCTGGCTAGAAAAATATAACCCTCGAATAGATTGGAATTCGCGTAAACTTGACTTTTCCAAAAGCGTTATTAATAGTTCTACGAACCAAGTAAAAAATTATAAGTCTAGTACAGTAAAATCCGTACTGATAGGTGCAAAAGCATTTATACACGCAGCAAAAGAAGGATCAACTTTTGCTATTTATGCTGCACCTATTTCTGAAAACGTAAAGACTTCAAGTGGCATTCCAAGTCAATATCAGGAGTATCAAGACGTTTTTGAGAAAAAGAATGCAGATATTCTTCCTGAGCATCGTCCATATGATTGTTCAATCGACCTCAAGGAAGGAACTCAGCCACCATTTGGACCAATTTACAGTCTATCGCAAGATGAGTTGGCTGAACTCAAGACATATATTGACGAGAATTTAGCGAAGAATTTCATACGCCATTCAAAATCTCCAGCAGGAGCTCCAATTTTATTCGTAAAGAAAAAAGATGGATCTTTACGAATGTGTGTTGATTATCGAGGACTCAACAAGATCACAATCAAGAACATGTATCCATTACCTTTAATATCAGGACTCCTTGACCAGTTGAATTAAGCTAAGATCTATACAAAAATAGATCTAAGAGGAGCATATAATCTAGTACAGATCAAAGAAGGAGATGAATGGAAGACTGCGTTTCGAACCAGGTAAGGACATTTCGAATATAATGTCATGCCCTTTGGACTCACGAATGCACCAGCTGCTTTTCAACATCTCATGAATGATGTATTTGGTGAATTCTTAGACAATTTTGTCGTCTGCTATCTAGACGATATCCTGATCTATTCCAAGAACGTCGAAGAACATGAAATACATGTTCGTCAAGTATTACAAAAACTTAGAGATGCAAGATTGTACGCCAAGATGGAAAAGTATGTATTTCACACTACTCAAGTTGACTTTTTAGGATACATCATTTCAAATGATGGTCTCATGATGGATTCTAAGAAAATCCAAACAATCGTGGATTGGAAGATTCCAAGGACGGTAAGAGATGTCCAATGTTTCTTGGGATTTGCCAATTACTATCGGATCTTCATCAAAGATTTCTCACGAGTTGCAGCTCCACTTACACGCTTGACTAGTAAAGATAAATTTCAATGGAATCAAGAAGCGGAAGCAGCATTTGAAGCCTTGAAGACATCGTTTGTCTCTGCACCAGTCTTATATCGTGTTGACTTTTCCAAGGCATTTTTTATGGAAATAGATGCATCAGATTTTGCCTTGGGTGCAGTTTTATCACAAATGGGAACAGATGACAAACTCCATCCGATAGCTTTTCATTCAAGAAAATTCTCAGTAGCCGAGATCAATTATGAGATCCACGATAAAGAACTTCTTGCGATCGTGGATTCCTTTCAAGAATGGCGTCATTATCTAGAAGGCGCTTCTAGTCCAGTCACTGTGTATACAGATCACAAGAACCTCGAGTATTTCATGTCAACACGCGTGTTGAATCGTCGTCAAGCTCGTTGGAGTATGTCTTTGTCAAGATTCGACTTCATTATCACTCATCGGCCAAGAAAACAACAAGGTTTATCCGATGCCCTATCTATACGTTCTTATTTTGCACCAAAAGAAGGAGATGCAGCTTTTGAGCAACAAAGAACGGTCCTCTTGAAACCGGAGCAATTTCATCTCCGAGCAATGAAATCAACATTGACTGTTGATTCAACTTTTCTCAAGAAA